>NW_025749961.1:5000-21576 GCF_021184085.1 Oncorhynchus gorbuscha | reverse complement strand
CGATGGGTGAAACTCTGGGCCTCTGTTATAGCGCGATGGGTGATACTCTGGGCCTCTGTTATAGCGCGATGGGTGATACTCTGGGCCTCTGTTATAGCGCGATGGGTGATACTCTGGGCCTCTGTTATAGCTCAATGGGTGAAACTCTGGGCCTCTGTTATAGCTCAATGGGTGAAACTCTGGGCCTCTGTTATAGCTCAATGGGTGATACTCTGGGCCTCTGTTAAAGCTCAATGGGTGATACTCTGGGCCTCTGTTAAAGCTCAATGGGTGAAACTCTGGGCCTCTGTTAAAGCTCAATGGGTGAAACTCTGGGCCTCTGTTAAAGCTCAATGGGTGAAACTCTGGGCCTCTGTTAAAGCTCAATGGGTGAAACTCTGGGCCTCTGTTAAAGCTCAATGGGTGAAACTCTGGGCCTCTGTTATAGCTCAATGGGTGAAACTCTGGGCCTCTGTTATAGCTCAATGGGTGAAACTCTGGGCCTCTGTTATAGCTCAATGGGTGATACTCTGGGCCTCTGTTATAGCTCAATGGGTGATACTCTGGGCCTCTGTTAAAGCTCAATGGGTGAAACTCTGGGCCTCTGTTATAGCTCAATGGGTGATACTCTGGGCCTCTGTTATAGCTCAATGGGTGAAACTCTGGGCCTCTGTTATAGCTCAATGGGTGATACTCTGGGCCTCTGTTAAAGCTCAATGGGTGATACTCTGGGCCTCTGTTATAGCTCAATGGGTGATACTCTGGGCCTCTGTTATAGCTCAATGGGTGATACTCTGGGCCTCTGTTATAGCTCAATGGGTGAAACTCTGGGCCTCTGTTATAGCTCAATGGGTGATACTCTGGGCCTCTGTTAAAGCTCAATGGGTGATACTCTGGGCCTCTGTTATAGGTCAATGGGTGATACTCTGGGCCTCTGTTAAAGCTCAATGGGTGAAACTCTGGGCCTCTGTTATAGCTCAATGGGTGAAACTCTGGGCCTCTGTTATAGCTCAATGGGTGATACTCTGGGCCTCTGTTATAGCTCAATGGGGTGAAACTCTGGGCCTCTGTTAAAGCTCAATGGGCCTCTGTTATAGCTCAATGGGTGATCAATTAAAGCTCTGGGCCTCTGTTATAGCTCAATGGGTGAAACTCTGGGCCTCTGTTATAGCTCAATGGGTGATACTCTGGGCCTCTGTTATAGCTCAATGGGTGATCTGTTATAGCTCAATGGGTGAAACTCTGGGCCTCTGTTATAGCTCAATGGGTGATACTCTGGGCCTCTGTTAAAGCTCAATGGGTGAAACTCTGGGCCTCTTAAAGCTCAATGGGTGAAACTCTGGGCCTCTGTTAAAGCTCAATGGGTGATACTCTGGGCCTCTGTTAAAGCTCAATGGGTGATACTCTGGGCCTCTGTTAAAGCTCAATGGGTGAAACTCTGGGCCTCTGTTATAGCTCAATGGGTGATACTCTGGGCCTCTGTTAAAGCTCAATGGGTGATACTCTGGGCCTCTGTTATAGCTCAATGGGTGATACTCTGGGCCTCTGTTAAAGCTCAATGGGTGATACTCTGGGCCTCTGTTATAGCTCAATGGGTGATACTCTGGGCCTCTGTTATAGCTCAATGGGTGATACTCTGGGCCTCTGTTATAGCTCAATGGGTGATACTCTGGGCCTCTGTTAAAGCTCAATGGGTGAAACTCTGGGCCTCTGTTATAGCTCAATGGGTGATACTCTGGGCCTCTGTTATAGCTCAATGGGTGATACTCTGGGCCTCTGTTATAGCTCAATGGGTGATACTCTGGGCCTCTGTTAAAGCTCTGGGCCTCTGTTATGGGCTGATACTCTGGGCCTCTGTTAAAGCTCAATGGGTGATACTCTGGGCCTCTGTTAAAGCTCAATGGGTGAAACTCTGGGCCTCTGTTAAAGCTCAATGGGTGATACTCTGGGCCTCTGTTAAAGCTCAATGGGTGATACTCTGGGCCTGTTAAAGCTCAATGGGTGATAGCTCAAATGGGTGATACTCTGGGCCTCTGTTAAAGCTCAATGGGTGATACTCTGGGCCTCTGTTATAGCTCAATGGGTGATACTCTGGGCCTCTGTTATAGCTCAATGGGTCTGGGCCTCTGTTACTCTGGGCCTCTGTTATAGCTCAATGGGTGATACTCTGGGCCTCTGTTATAGCTCAATGGGTGATACTCTGGGCCTCTGTTATAGCTCAATGGGTGATACTCTGGGCCTCTGTTAAAGCTCAATGGGTGATACTCTGGGCCTCTGTTATAGCTCAATGGGTGATACTCTGGGCCTCTGTTAAAGCTCAATGGGTGATACTCTGGGCCTCTGTTATAGCTCAATGGGTGATACTCTGGGCCTCTGTTATAGCTCAATGGGTGATACTCTGGGCCTCTGTTATAGCTCAATGGGTGAAACTCTGGGCCTCTGTTATAGCTCAATGGGTGATACTCTGGGCCTCTGTTATAGCTCAATGGGTGATAACTCTGGGCCTCTGTTATAGCTCAATGGGTGATACTCTGGGCCTCTGTTATAGCTCAATGGGTGATACTCTGGGCCTCTGTTAAAGCTCAATGGGTGATACTCTGTTATAGGCCTCTGTTATAGCTCAATGGGTGATACTCTGGGCCTCTGTTATAGCTCAATGGGTGAAACTCTGGGCCTCTGTTATAGCTCAATGGGTGATACTCTGGGCCTCTGTTATAGCTCAATGGGTGATACTCTGGGCCTCTGTTATAGCTCAATGGGTGATACTCTGGGCCTCTGTTATAGCTCAATGGGTGAAACTCTGGGCCTCTGTTAAAGCTCAATGGGTGATACTCTGGGCCTCTGTTATAGCTCAATGGGTGATACTCTGGGCCTCTGTTATAGCTCAATGGGTGAAACTCTGGGCCTCTGTTAAAGCTCAATGGGTGATACTCTGGGCCTCTGTTATAGCTCAATGGGTGATACTCTGGGCCTCTGTTATAGCTCAATCAAACTGGGCCTCTGTTAAAGCTAATGGGTGATACTCTGGGCCTCTGTTAAAGCTCAATGGGTGATACTCTGGGCCTCTGTTATAGCTCAATGGGTGATACCTGGGCTCTGTTAAAGCTCAATGGGTGAAACTCAATGGGTGATACCTCTGTTAAAGCTCAATGGGTGAAACTCTGGGCCTCTGTTAAAGCTCAATGGGTGATACTCTGGGCCTCTGTTATAGCTCAATGGGTGAAACTCTGGGCCTCTGTTATAGCTCAATGGGTGATACTCTGGGCCTCTGTTATAGCTCAATGGGTGAAACTCTGGGCCTCTGTTATAGCTCAATGGGTGATACTCTGGGCCTCTGTTATAGCTCAATGGGTGATACTCTGGGCCTCTGTTAAAGCTCAATGGGTGAAACTCTGGGCCTCTGTTAAAGCTCAATGGGTGAAACTCTGGGCCTCTGTTAAAGCTCAATGGGTGAAACTCTGGGCCTCTGTTATAGCTCAATGGGTGATACTCTGGGCCTCTGTTAAAGCTCAATGGGTGAAACTCTGGGCCTCTGTTAAAGCTCAATGGGTGAAACTCTGGGCCTCTGTTATAGCTCAATGGGTGATACTCTGGGCCTCTGTTAAAGCTCAATGGGTGAAACTCTGGGCCTCTGTTACTCTGGGCCTCTGTTAAAGCTCAATGGGTGATACTCTGGGCCTCTGTTATAGCTCAATGGGTGATACTCTGGGCCTCTGTTAAAGCTCAATGGGTGATACTCTGGGCCTCTGTTAAAGCTCAATGGGTGATACTCTGGGCCTCTGTTATAGCTCAATGGGTGATACTCTGGGCCTCTGTTATCAGCTCAATCAATGGGTGATACTCTGGGCCTCTGTTATAGCTCAATGGGTGATACTCTGGGCCTCTGTTATAGCTCAATGGGTGATACTCTGGGCCTCTGTTAAAGCTCAATGGGTGATACTCTGGGCCTCTGTTAAAGCTCAATGGGTGATACTCTGGGCCTCTGTTAAAGCTCAATGGGTGATACTCTGGGCCTCTGTTATAGCTCAATGGGTGATACTCTGGGCCTCTGTTAAAGCTCAATGGGTGATACTCTGGGCCTCTGTTAAAGCTCAATGGGTGATACTCTGGGCCTCTGTTAAAGCTCAATGGGTGAAACTCTGGGCCTCTGTTATAGCTCAATGGGTGATACTCTGGGCCTCTGTTATAGCTCAATGGGTGATACTCTGGGCCTCTGTTAAAGCTCAATGGGTGATACTCTGGGCCTCTGTTAAAGCTCAATGGGTGATACTCTGGGCCTCTGTTAAAGCTCAATGGGTGATACTCTGGGCCTCTGTTAAAGCTCAATGGGTGATACTCTGGGCCTCTGTTAAAGCTCAATGGGTGAAACTCTGGGCCTCTGTTATAGCTCAATGGGTGATACTCTGGGCCTCTGCTCAATGGGTGAAAGCTCAATGGGGTGATACTCTGGGCCTCTGTTATAGCTCAATGGGTGATACTCTGGGCCTCTGTTAAAGCTCAATGGGTGATACTCTGGGCCTCTGTTATAGCTCAATGGGTGATACTCTGGGCCTCTGTTATAGCTCAATGGGTGATACTCTGGGCCTCTGTTAAAGCTCAATGGGTGATACTCTGGGCCTCTGTTATAGCTCAATGGGTGAAACTCTGGGCCTCTGTTATAGCTCAATGGGTGATACTCTGGGCCTCTGTTATAGCTCAATGGGTGATACTCTGGGCCTCTGTTATAGCTCAATGGGTGATACTCTGGGCCTCTGTTATAGCTCAATGGGTGATACTCTGGGCCTCTGTTAAAGCTCAATGGGTGATACTCTGGGCCTCTGTTATAGCTCAATGGGTGATACTCTGGGCCTCTGTTAAAGCTCAATGGGTGATACTCTGGGCCTCTGTTATAGCTCAATGGGTGATACTCTGGGCCTCTGTTATAGCTCAATGGGTGAAACTCTGGGCCTCTGTTATAGCTCAATGGGTGATACTCTGGGCCTCTGTTAAAGCTCAATGGGTGATACTCTGGGCCTCTGTTATAGCTCAATGGGTGATACTCTGGGCCTCTGTTAAAGCTCAATGGGTGATACTCTGGGCCTCTGTTATAGCTCAATGGGTGATACTCTGGGCCTCTGTTAAAGCTCAATGGGTGATACTCTGGGCCTCTGTTATAGCTCAATGGGTGATACTCTGGGCCTCTGTTAAAGCTCAATGGGTGATACTCTGGGCCTCTGTTATAGCTCAATGGGTGATACTCTGGGCCTCTGTTATAGCTCAATGGGTGATACTCTGGGCCTCTGTTATAGCTCAATGGGTGATACTCTGGGCCTCTGTTATAGCTCAATGGGTGATGCACCGTTATTTTTCATGGATCAGCAATGGCAAATATCGCCGAAGTGACGAGTTTGTGTCCCTGAAAATTACTTTTTCTGTTTCTCGTCCTCAGAGGTCATGCTTAAAGAAGATTCCTCGGTCTCCGAGGCGATGAACTCCTCCATGCTGTCCTCGTCAAAGTACCCCTAAAACACAAGACACACAGTAAGCCCCCCTAAGACACAGTCAGCCCCCCCTAAGACACAGTCAGCCCCCCTAAGACACAGTCAGCCCCCTAAGACACAGTCAGCCCCCTAAGACACAGTCAGCCCCCCTAAGACACAGTCAGCCCCCTAAGACACAGTCAGCCCCCCAAGACACAGTCAGCCCCCAAGACACAGTCAGCCCCCCCAAGACACAGTCAGCCCCCCAAGACACAGTCAGCCCCCCCAAGACACAGTCAGCCCCCAAGACACAGTCAGCCCCCCCAAGACACAGTAAGCCCCCAAGACACAGTCAGCCCCCCAAGACACAGTCAGCCCCCCAAGACACAGTCAGCCCCCTAAGACACAGTCAGCCCCCCAAGACACAGTCAGCCCCCCTAAGACACAGTCAGCCCCCCTAAGACACAGTCAGCCCCCTAAGACACAGTCAGCCCCCAAGACACAGTCAGCCCCCCCAAGACACAGTCAGCCCCCCAAGACACAGTCAGCCCCCCAAGACACAGTCAGCCCCCCCAAGACACAGTCAGCCCCCAAGACACAGTCAGCCCCCAAGACACAGTCAGCCCCCCAAGACACAGTCAGCCCCCAAGACACAGTCAGCCCCCAAGACACAGTCAGCCCCCAAGACACAGTCAGCCCCCCCCAAGACACAGTCAGCCCCCCCAAGACACAGTCAGCCCCCCCCCTAAGACACAGTCAGCCGCCCCCTAAGACACAGTCAGCCCCCCTTAGTATGTTCTCCTGGGGTTGAGTGTAGCGTGTTAATATGTTCTCCTGGGGTTGAGTGTAGCGTGTTTGTATGTTCTCCTGGGGTTGAGTGTAGCGTGTTAATATGTTCTCCTGTGGTTTAGTGAAGCGTGTTAATATGTTCTCCTGGGGTTGAGTGTAGCGTGTTAATATGTTCTCCTGGGGTTGAGTGTAGCGTGTTTATATGTTCTCCTGGGGTTGAGTGTAGCGTGTTAGTATGTTCTCCTGGGGTTGAGTGAAGTGTGTTAATATGTTCTCCTGGGGTTTAGTGTAGCGTGTTTATATGTTCTCCTGGGGTTGAGTGTAGCGTGTTAGTATGTTCTCCTGGGGTTTAGTGAAGCGTGTTAGTATGTTCTCCTGGGGTTTAGTGAAGCGTGTTAGTATGTTCACCTGGGGTTTAGTGAAGCGTGTTAATATGTTCTCCTGGGGTTTAGTGAAGCGTGTTAATATGTTCTCCTGGGGTTTAGTGAAGCGTGTTAGTATGTTCTCCTGGGGTTTAGTGAAGCGTGTCGGTTAGTGGGGTTGGGGCAGCTGATACAGACCCGTGTCGTTCCCCTCAACCTGTTTTCTTAGCTGATGAGTGTGTGTGAGTCCGTCTGTGTGTACCTTGTTTTCCTTGCTGATGTAGTCCAGCTGCAGGCACCAGGGATGGGTCCAGATTCTGCTGAGCATCTGGAAGTCCTGGAAGAGTTTGGTGCCGGCACGACCCCGACCCCCCTCCACCACGTTCCCCGTACCTGCCCCAGGCACACGCCGAGAGAGAGGAGAGAGAGAGAACATGTGTCACACCAACCACAGCTGAGTAAGGTACCACTCCTTCACATCAACACCAGAACACCGTAAGAGAAGACTGAAAGAGACAGAAACCTGGATTGCTAAACGTTACAGCCTTATTCTAAAATGGATTCAATTAAATGTATTCCTCAATCTACACGAATTTAAAAAAAACTGGTTTCAAATGTTACGCAAATTTCAAATAAAAAAACTGAAATATCTTATTTACATAAGTATTCAGACCCTTTCCTTTGAGACTTGATCATTGAGATGTTTCTACAACTTGGAGTCCAACTGTAGTAAATTCAACTGATTGGACATGATTTGGAAAGGCACACACCTGTCTATATTAGGCCCCACGGTTGACAGTGCATGTCAGAGCAAAAACCAAGCCATGAGGTCGAAGGAATGGTCCGTAGAGCTCCGAGACAGGATTGTGTCGAGGCGCAGATCTGGGGAAGCGTGCCAAAACATTTCTGCAGCATTGAAGGTCCCCCAAGAACACAATGGCCTCAATCATTCTTAAATGGAAGAAGTTTGGAATCACCAAGACTCTTCCTAGAGCTGGTCGCCCGGCCAAACTGCGCAATCGAGCTCTAGAGTTCCTCTGTGGAGATGGGAGAACCTTCCAGAAGGACAATCATCTCTCCAGCACTCCACCAATCAGGCTTTTATGGTAGAGTGGCCAGACGGAAGCCACTGCTCAGTAAAAGGCACATGACAACCCACTTGGAGTTTGCCAAAAGTCACCTAAAGACTCTCAGACCATGAGAAACAAGATTCTCTGGTCTGATGAAACCAAGATCGAGCTCTTTGGCCTGAATGCCAAGCATCACGCCAGGACGAAACCTTGCACCATCCCTACGGTGAAGCATGGTGGTGGCAGCATCATGTCTGGAGGAAACCTTACACCATCCCTACGGTGAAGCATGGTGGTGGCAGCATCATGTCTGGAGGAAACCTTGCACCATCCCTACGGTGAAGCATGGTGGTGGCAGCATCATGTCTGGAGGAAACCTTGCACCATCCCTACGGTGAAGCATGGTGGTGGCAGCATCATGCTGTGGGAACATATTGAACTGTTTAGACTAGAAACCAGACCTCTGGGTCATAATGAACTGTTTAGACTAGAGACCAGACCTCTGGGTCATAATGAACTGTTTAGACTAGAAACCAGACCTCTGGGTCATAATGAACTGTTTAGACTAGAGACCAGACCTCTGGGTCATAATGAACTGTTTAGACTAGAGACCAGACCTCTGGGTCATAATGAACTGTTTAGACTAGAGACCAGACCTCTGGGTCATAATGAACTGTTTAGACTAGAGACCAGACCTCTGTGGTAACCTCTGTGGTAACCACTGTGGTAACCTCTGTGGTAACCTCCTTCCCTCCCTCTTAAAACACACAGAAGTACAATCCTCCAGGTAGGATCTGTAGTGTACACTAGGTAAGGTAGGGGTTAGTGTGTACCTGTTAAGTGCTCCAGGTAGGATCTGTAGTGTACACTAGGTAAGGTAGGGGTTAGTGTGTACCTGTTAAGTGCTCCAGGTAGGATCTGTAGTGTACACTAGGTAAGGTAGGGGTTAGTGTGTACCTGTTAAGTGCTCCAGGTAGGATCTGTAGGGTACACTAGGTAAGGTAGGGGTTAGTGTGTACCTGTTAAGTGCTCCAGGTAGGATCTGTAGTGTACACTAGGTAAGGTAGGGGTTAGTGTGTACCTGTTAAGTGCTCCAGGTAGTGTCGGTATAGAGTACACTGGATGGGCGTGACTCTGACGCACACAACGTACTCATGTTTAGGAGGCAGGAACTTGGTCAGGGCAGAGTAGTCTCTTCTCTGGAGAGAGAGCAGAGAAAGAGCAGAGAGAGAGCAGAGAGAGAGCAGAGAAAGAGGAGAGAAAGAGCAGAGAGAGAGCAGAGAGAGAGCAGAGAGAGAGCAGGAGAGCAGAGACAGAGCAGAGAAAGAGGAGGAGAGCAGAGACAGAGCAGAGAAAGAGGAGGAGAGCAGAGAAAGAGAGAGCAGAGAGCAGAGAGGAGAAAGATCCGAGGAGAGAGAGCAGAGAGGAGAAAGAGCAGAGAGGAGAGAGAGCAGAGAGGAGAAAGAGCAGAGAGGAGAAAGAGCAGAGAAAGAGCAGAGAAAGAGCAGAGGAGAAAGAGCAGAGAGGAGAGAGCAGAGAGGAGAAAGAGCAGAGAAAGAGCAGAGGAGAAAGAGCAGAGGAGAAAGAGCAGAGAGGAGAGAGAGCAGAGAAAGAGAGCAGAGAGAATGTGAGCTATCCTTTATGAGGCGAACATCACAGTGTTATATAGTGTTACAACAGTGTTACCTGAACACATCCATTGAGCATCTCGTAGAGGATGTGGGCCCTCTTCTTCATGATGCGTACATCCTGGTCTGTGGAGTCCGCTGCCTGCCCGTTCTGGATGGGGTTGACGAAGCGGTTCCTGAACTCCTTCACTGACCCCAGCAGGTTCTCCTTGATGAAGTTCACCATGCAGTGGTCTGGACAAGGGCACACAACATAAGTATTCACCCTCCCCTCAGATTTCTTCACATTTTGTTGTGTTACGAAGTGGCATTAAAGTTAATTCCACTGTCATTTTTGTCAGTGACTACAGCTGGGAGTCTCCTCTCCTAAGAGATTTCACACCTAGATTGCAGCGACTACAGCTGGGAGTCTCCTCTCCTAAGAGATTTCACACCTGGATTGTAGCGACTACAGCTGGGAGTCTCCTCTCCTAAGAGATTTCACACCTGGATTGTAGCGACTACAGCTGGGAGTCTCCTCTCCTAAGAAATTTCACACCTGGATTGTAGCGACTACAGCTGGGAGTCTCCTCTCCTAAGAGATTTCACACCTGGATTGTAGCGACTACAGCTGGGAGTCTCCTCTCCTAAGAGATTTCACACCTGGATTGTAGCGACTACAGCTGGGAGTCTCCTCTCCTAAGAGATTTCACACCTGGATTGTAGCGACTACAGCTGGGAGTCTCCTCTCCTAAGAGATTTCACACCTGGATTGTAGCGACTACAGCTGGGAGTCTCCTCTCCTAAGAGATTTCACACCTGGATTGTAGCGACTACAGCTGGGAGTCTCCTCTCCTAAGAGATTTCACACCTGGATTGTAGCGACTACAGCTGGGAGTCTCCTCTCCTAAGAGATTTCACACCTGGATTGTAGCGACTACAGCTGGGAGTCTCCTCTCCTAAGAGATTTCACACCTGGATTGTACAACACTGTATTTTCCCCATTTCATCTTTCCAAAACGTCATTGCGCAGAGAATCACTGTACCATCTAAAACTGCTGTAAAATATAACCAAATATAACCATAACCAAAATATTGTCTTTTTCAGCTGTTTGAAGCTGGTGTATTAAAAAAAAACTCTGACGAAGGCGTAGAATTATCTCACATAGAACAGATCTGCTCAGACTTGCTTTCAGTGACATATCTAGAACTCACAACTCTATGTGAATTTAGAATTCAATAATTCACTGAAGGACCTTACAGAGGTAAAGTTAAAGTCGGAGGTTTACATACACTGAGGTTGGAGTCATTAAAACTAGTTTACATACACTTAGGTTGGAGTCATTAAAACTAGTTTACATACACTTAGGTTGGAGTCATTAAAACTTGTTTACATACACTTAGGTTGGAGTCATTAAAACTAGTTTACATACACTTAGGTTGGAGTCATTAAAACTAGTTTACATACACTTAGGTTGGAGTCATTAAAACTCATGTTTCAACCACTCCACATATTGCTTGTTAACAAACTATAGTTTTGGCAAGTCAGTTAGGACATCTACTTTGTGCAAGACACAAGGCATTTTTCCAACAATTGTTTACAGACAGATTATTTCACTGTATCACATTTCCAGTGAGTCAGAAGTTTACATACACTAAGTTGACTGTTCCTTTAAACAGCTTGGAAAGTTCCAGAAAATGATGTCATGGCTTTAGAAGCTTCTGATAGGCTAATTGAAATCATTTGTGTCAATTGGAAGTATCTATATCCACAGTAAAACGAGTCCTATATCGACAAACCTGAAAGGCCGCTCAGCAAGGAAGAAGCCACTGCTCCAAAACCGCCATAGAAAAGCCAGACTACGGTTTGCAACTGCACATGGGGACAAAGATTGTACTTTTTGGAGAAATGTCCTCTGGTCTGATGAAACAAAAATAGAACTGTTTGGCCATAATGACCATCGTTATGTTTGGAGGAAAAAAGGGGGAGGCTTGCAAGCTAAAGAACACCATCCCAACCGTGAAGCACAGGGGTGGCAGCATCATGTTGTGGAGGTGCTTTACTGCAGGAGGGACTGGTGCACCTCACAAAATAGATGGCATCATGAAAAATGACAATTATGTGGATATATTGAAGTAACATCTCAAGACATCAGTCAGGTTAAAGCTTGGTCGCAAATTGGTCTTCCAAATGGACAATGACCCCAAGCGTACTTCCAAAGTTGTGGCAAAATGGCTTAAGGACAACACTTGACTGGGCAGGGGCACAGTCATGGGTGGACCTGGGAGGGCTTTTCGGCCCTCCACCAACCAAAGAGGATCTGCAGAGAAGAATGGGAGAAACTCCCCAAATACAGGTGTGCCAAGCTTGTAGCGTCAGACCCAAGAAGACCAGAGGCTGTAATCGCTGCCAAAGGTGTTTCAACAAAGTACTGAGGAAAAGATCTGCATACTAAATGTACTTGTGATTTTTCAGTTTTGTATTTTTTTATGAATTAGCAAAAATTTCTAAACCTGTTTTTGCTTAGTCATTATGTGTAGAATGATGAGGTGGGGGGGACTTTAAAAACATCAATTTTAGAGTAAGGCTGTAATGTGTTAAAAGTCCAGGGGTCTGAATTATTTCCGAATGTCCTGTAGGCCAGCGGTCTGGATATAACAGGAAGTAATGGACATACACTCTATGAGGTTGTTCTGCAGTGGAGTGCCGGTGAGCACCACTCTCCGTCGGTCTTGATGGAATTCATGGCTTTAGAGATGGCCGACACCTCGTTCTTCAAGATGTGGCCCTCATCACAGATCACAAAATCTGGGCCTGGGGAGGGAGACAACGCAGAGCAGAGAGAGTTGAGAAGAAACTGGATACAAGAAATAACCATGTGTGTGTGTCCTCTACCTACCTGGGTCAACCAGGGTCTTCTGGAAGGTCTCTTTGAGTTTCTTGCTCTTGATGTTTCTACCCTGAGTGAGGTTACGGTACATCTCATAGCCAATGATCATGATTCCTCCATCCTCCTGCCACTGCTGCAGAGCAGACGCTCTCTCCTGAGGACGCTTCACCGTGGCCAGCTCCGTCACCTAGTGACAGACAGAGTAAAGACACACAGACAGCGTAAAGACACACAGACAGCGTAAAGACACAGACAGCGTAAAGACACACAGACAGCGTAAAGACACACAGACAGAGTAAAGACACACAGACAGCGTAAAGACACACAGACAGAGTAAAGACACACAGACAGAGTAAAGACACACAGACAGCGTAAAGACACACAGACAGCGTAAAGACACACAGACAGAGTAAAGACACACAGACAGCGTAAAGACACACAGACAGAGTAAAGACACACAGACAGAGTAAAGACACACAGACAGAGTAAAGACACACAGACAGCGTAAAGACACACAGACAGAGTAAAGACACACAGACAGCGTAAAGACACACAGACAGCGTAAAGACACACAGACAGCGTAAAGACACACAGACAGAGTAAAGACACACAGACAGCGTAAAGACACACAGACAGCGTAAAGACACACAGACAGCGTAAAGACACACAGACAGCGTAAAGACACACAGACAGAGTAAAGACACACAGACAGAGTAAAGACACACACAGGTATATCAGAGTAAGTGTGTACCTCTAAACTCTCCTCGTCCTTGAAGCCGTACTGCCACTTCTCAAACTCATTGAGCCAGTTGAGAACGGTGTTGAGAGGACAGACGATCAGAGCCGTGGAGAAGTCTAACTTTTCACACAGCAGTAGTGTGTGGAGGAGGGTTACCACCTAGTGGTATAAACAGGGTTAGATACAGTATAGATATATACACATAGAGAAAGAAGTCTAACTTGTCACACAGCAGTAGTGTGTGGAGTAGGGTTACCACCTAGTGGTATAAACAGGGTTAGATACAGTATAGATATATACACATAGAGAGAAGTCTAACTTGTCACACAGCAGTAGTGTGTGGAGTAGGGTTACCACCTAGTGGTATAAACAGGGTTAGATACAGTATAGATATATACACATAGAGAGAAGTCTAACTTGTCACACAGCAGTAGTGTGTGGAGGAGGGTTACCACCTAGTGGTATAAACAGGGTTAGATACAGTATAGATATATACACATAGAGAAAGAAGTGTAACTTGTCACACAGCAGTAGTGTGTGGAGGAGGGTTACCACCTAGTGGTATAAACAGGGTTAGATACAGTATAGATATATACACATAGAGAAAGAAGTGTAACTTGTCACACAGCAGTAGTGTGTGGAGGAGGGTTACCACCTAGTGGTCAAAGTACGTAATGAGGGTCAGATGAGAGAAATGGTTGGGATTGGAGGGAAACATTATGCTCCTCCCACAACCCAGAAACATCCCATTCTATAAGAAGACAACTGGCCAGAGACCCCAGTCCACCGGCCAGAGACCACAGTCCACCGGCCAGAGACCACAGTCCACCGGCCAGAGACCACAGTCCACCGGCCAGAGACCACAGTCCACCGGCCAGAGACCACAGTCCACCGGCCAGAGACCACAGTCCACCGGCCAGAGACCACAGTCCACCGGCCAGAGACCACAGTCCACCACAGTCCACCGGCCAGAGACCACAGTCTACCACAGTCCACCGGCCAGAGACCACAGTCCACCGGCCAGAGACCACAGTCCACCGGCCAGAGACCCCAGTCCACCGGCCAGAGACCCCAGTCCACCGGCCAGAGACCCCAGTCCACCGGCCAGAGACCCCAGTCCACCGGCCAGAGACCCCAGTCCACAGGCCAGAGACCACAGTCCACCGGCCAGAGACCACAGTCCACCGGCCAGAGACCACAGTCCACCGGCCAGAGACCACAGTCCACCGGCCAGAGACCACAGTCTACCACAGTCCACCGGCCAGAGACCACAGTCCACCGGCCAGAGACCACAGTCCACCGGCCAGAGACCACAGTCCACCGGCAAGAGACCACAGTCCACCGGCAAGAGACCCCAGTCCACCGGCAAGAGACCCCAGTCCACAGGCAAGAGACCCCAGTCCACAGGCCAGAGACCACAGTCCACAGGCCAGAGACCACAGTCCACCGGCCAGAGACCCCAGTCCACCGGCCAGAGACCCCAGTCCACCGGCCAGAGACCCCAGTCCACCGGCCAGAGACCACAGTCCACCGGCCAGAGACCACAGTCCACCGGCCAGAGACCACAGTCCACCGGCCAGAGACCACAGTCCACCGGCCAGAGACCACAGTCCACCGGCCAGAGACCACAGTCTACCACAGTCCACCGGCCAGAGACCACAGTCTACCACAGTCCACCGGCCAGAGACCACAGTCTACCACAGTCCACCGGCCAGAGACCACAGTCTACCACAGTCCACCGGCCAGAGACCACAGTCTACCACAGTCCACCGGCCAGAGACCACAGTCTACCACAGTCCACCGGCCAGAGACCACAGTCTACCACAGTCCACCGGCCAGAGACCACAGTCCACCGGCCAGAGACCACAGTCCACCGGCCAGAGACCACAGTCCACCGGCCAGAGACCACAGTCCACCGGCAAGAGACCCCAGTCCACCGGCAAGAGACCCCAGTCCACAGGCCAGAGACCACAGTCCACAGGCCAGAGACCACAGTCCACCGGCCAGAGACCCCAGTCCACCGGCCAGAGACCCCAGTCCACCGGCCAGAGACCACAGTCCACCGGCCAGAGACCACAGTCCACCGGCCAGAGACCACAGTCCACCGGCCAGAGACCACAGTCCACCGGCCAGAGACCACAGTCCACCGGCCAGAGACCACAGTCCACCGGCCAGAGACAACAGTCCACCGGCCAGAGACCACAGTCCACCGGCCAGAGAAACAGGTGTTGCGGCAGAATCAGAATTAGTTTGGAACTACCAAGACTCTTCCCAGAGCTGGCCTCCAGGCCAAACTTGGAAATTGGGGGAGAAGGGCCTTGGTCATGTGGAGGATGAATCAGAATTAGTTGGGTAACATAGATAAATAAGATGTTTTATTTACATAATAATGCTTATGTGAGATACTTGTCATTAGGATGTCTTCTTTTGGATAATAATGTTGGAAGTTTGTAGTTATCCCTTCTCTGCTAGGGCTTAGTCACTACGGGCCCAGAGAGGGGAGAGGCTTGTCTTCTTATGTCAATGTGTCTGTTAAACCATGTGATGCTATGAAGAATATCAGAAGGGGAGGAGGACAGAATGGAGGCTCCTCTTCTTATGTCAATGTGTCTGTTAAACCATGTGATGCTATGAAGAATATCAGAAGGGGAGGAGGACAGAATGGAGGCTCCTCTTCTTATGTCAATGTGTCTGTTAAACCATGTGATGCTATGAAGAATATCAGAAGAGGAGGAGGACAGAATGGAGGCTCCTCTTCTTATGTCAATGTGTCTGTTAAACCATGTGATGCTATGAAGAATATCAGAAGAGGAGGAGGACAGAATGGAGGCTCCTCTTCTTATGTCAATGTGTCTGTTAAACCATGTGATGCTATGAAGAATATCAGAAGGGGAGGAGGACAGAATGGAGGCTCCTCTTCTTATGTCAATGTGTCTGTTAAACCATGTGATGCTATGAAGAATATCAGAAGGGGAGGAGGACAGAATGGAGGCTTGTCTTCTTATGGGAATGTGTCTAACTATTGTATGTCCCCTCTGAGGTTGCCCTTATCTCGATCTAGTATATGACCTAAGAGGCTCACTGTCTCGGTGAGCTTGTCCAGGAGGGAGTGTATTTGAGATGGGAGTATCTAGAATTGACAATTGATATATGCCATTGGATGAGGTAATGTTTTGGTCCTAAGTGGTACCATGAACGAGATTAGAACCTTGTCAAACAGGGACACTCCTCTTTCAAGTAAATTCTTCCTTTGTAATGTTCCTAAGATCTGTGTTTCGTCATGTGAGTTGAGATGGGTGTGTCTTGGCTATAAATGATACTAAGAACTGTTTTGTAAGCACTCTCAGAGAATTCATTTATAGACACTGAATTGATCTGAGTCAAACAGGGCTATGTTGAGGCTCATATATAATTAAAGATGGACTTTATGATATAACTCTGACTTGTGTGCTTTGCTCTCTCAATGTTTAGTAAGAGAGGAAATTACCACGACACAGGTAAAGGGATGAGTGGTACAGACCTGCAGTGTTTTTCCCAGACCCATACAGTGAGCCAGGATACATCCAGAACCAGAGTTCTTGTTGGTTTTCTTCACCGACTCACAACAGCAGTCCCACATGAACTGGACCCCTAGAGAGACAGAAAGCTCAGACTACAGAAATCCTACCATTGTTGGCAGC
>NW_025749960.1:0-21577 GCF_021184085.1 Oncorhynchus gorbuscha | reverse complement strand
GTAATACTCACAGATGTCTGTTCAGTAGTGGTAATACTCACAGATGTCTGTTCAGTAGTGGTAATACTCACAGATGTCTGTTCAGTAGTCGTAATACTCACAGATGTCTGTTCAGTAGTGGTAATACTCACAGATGTCTGTTCAGTAGTGGTAATACTCACAGATGTCTGTTCAGTAGTGGTAATACTCACAGATGTCTGTTCAGTAGTCGTAATACTCACAGATGTCTGTTCAGTAGTCGTAATACTCACAGATGTCTGTTCAGTAGTCGTAATACTCACAGATGTCTGTTCAGTAGTGGTAATACTCACAGATGTCTGTTCAGTAGTGGTAATACTCACAGATGTCTGTTCAGTAGTGGTAATACTCACAGATGTCTGTTCAGTAGTCGTAATACTCACAGATGTCTGTTCAGTAGTCGTAATACTCACAGATGTCTGTTCAGTAGTGGTAATACTCACAGATGTCTGTTCAGTAGTGGTATACTCACAGATGTCTGTTCAGTAGTGGTAATACTCACAGATGTCTGTTCAGTAGTCGTAATACTCACAGATGTCTGTTCAGTAGGTCGCAATACCTACAGATGTCTGTTCAGTAGTGGCTCACAGATGTGTCTGTTCAGTAGTCGTAATACTCACAGATGTCTGTTCAGTAGTCTGTTCATAGTAATACCACAGATGTCTGTTCAGTAGTGGTAATACTCACAGATGTCTGTTCAGTAGTCGTAATACTCACAGATGTCTGTCTTAGTAGTCGTAATACCTACAGATGTCTGTTCAGTAGTGGTAATACTCACAGATGTCTGTTCAGTAGTGGTAATACTACAGATGTCTGTTCAGTAGTCGTAATACTCACAGATGTCTGTTCAGTAGTGGTAATACTCACAGATGTCTGTTCAGTAGTGGTAATACTCACAGATGTCTGTTCAGTAGTGGTAATACTCACAGATGTCTGTTCAGTAGTCGTAATACTCACAGATGTCTGTTCAGTAGTCGTAATACTCACAGATGTCTGTTCAGTAGTGGTAATACTCACAGATGTCTGTTCAGTAGTCGTAATACTCACAGATGTCTGTTCAGTAGTGGTAATACTCACAGATGTCTGTTCAGTAGTCGTAATACTCACAGATGTCTGTTCAGTAGTCGTAATACTCACAGATGTCTGTTCAGTAGTGGTAATACTCACAGATGTCTGTTCAGTAGTCGTAATACTCACAGATGTCTGTTCAGTAGTCGTAATACTCACAGATGTCTGTTCAGTAGTGTAATACTCACAGATGTCTGTTCAGTAGTCGTAATACTCACAGATGTCTGTTCAGTAGTCGTAATACTCACAGATGTCTGTTCAGTAGTCGTAATACTCACAGATGTCTGTTCAGTAGTGGTAATACTCACAGATGTCTGTTCAGTAGTGGTAATACTCACAGATGTCTGTTCAGTAGTGGTAATACTCACAGATGTCTGTTCAGTAGTCGTAATACTCACAGATGTCTGTTCAGTAGTGGTAATACTCACAGATGTCTGTTCAGTAGTCGTAATACTCACAGATGTCTGTTCAGTAGTGGTAATACTCACAGATGTCTGTTCAGTAGTCTGATGTCTGTTCAGTAGTCGTAATACTCACAGATGTCTGTTCAGTAGTCGTAATACTCACAGATGTCTGTTCAGTAGTGGTAATACTCACAGATGTCTGTTCAGTAGTGGTAATACTCACAGATGTCTGTTCAGTAGATGTCTGTAATACTCACAGATGTCTGTTCAGTAGTGGTAATACTCACAGATGTCTGTTCAGTAGTCGTAATACTCACAGATGTCTGTTCAGTAGTGGTAATACTCACAGATGTCTGTTCAGTAGTCGTAATACTCACAGATGTCTGTTCAGTAGTGGTAATACTCACAGATGTCTGTTCAGTAGTGGTAATACTCACAGATGTCTGTTCAGTAGTGGTAATACTCACAGATGTCTGTTCAGTAGTCGTAATACTCACAGATGTCTGTTCAGTAGTGGTAATACTCACAGATGTCTGTTCAGTAGTCGTAATACTCACAGATGTCTGTTCAGTAGTGGTAATACTCACAGATGTCTGTTCAGTAGTCGTAATACTCACAGATGTCTGTTCAGTAGTTACTCACAGATGTCTGTTCAGTAGTCGTAATACTCACAGATGTCTGTTCAGTAGTGGTAATACTCACAGATGTCTGTTCAGTAGTGGTAATACTCACAGATGTCTGTTCAGTAGTGGTAATACAGATGTCACAGATGTCTGTTCAGTAGTGTAATACTCACAGATGTCTGTTCAGTGGTAATACTCTGTCTGTTCAGTAGTGGTAATACTCACAGATGTCAGATGTCTGTCTGTTGTTCAGTAGTGGTAATACTCACAGATGTCTGTCTGTTCAGTAGTGGTAATACTCACAGATGTCTGTCTGTTCAGTAGTGGTAATAGTCACAGATGTCTGATCTGTTCAGTAGTGGTAATACTCACAGATGTCTGTCTGTTCAGTAGTGGTAATACTCACAGATGTCTGTTCAGTAGTGGTAATACTCACAGATGTCTGTTCAGTAATGGTAATACTCACAGATGTCTGTTCAGTAGTCATAATACTCACTGATGTCTGTTCAGTAGTGGTAATACTCACAGAAGTCTGTTCAGTAGTCGTAATACTCACAGATGTCTGTTCAGTAGTGGTAATACTCACAGATGTCTGTTCAGTAGTCGTAATACTCACTGATGTCTGTTCAGTAGTGGTAATACTCACAGATGTCTGTTCAGTAGTGGTAATACTCACAGATGTCTGTTCAGTAGTGGTAATACTCACAGATGTCTGTTCAGTAGTGGTAATACTCACAGATGTCTGTTCAGTAGTCATAATACTCACAGATGTCTGTTCAGTAGTCGTAATACTCACAGATGTCTGTTCAGTAGTCGTAATACTCACAGATGTCTGTTCAGTAGTGGTAATACTCACTGATGTCTGTTCAGTAGTCGTAATACTCACAGATGTCTGTTCAGTAGTGGTAATACTCACAGATGTCTGTTCAGTAGTGGTAATACTCACAGATGTCTGTTCAGTAGTGGTAATACTCACAGATGTCTGTTCAGTAGTCGATGTCTGTTCAGTAGTCGTAATACTCACAGATGTCTGTTCAGTAGTCGTAATACTCACAGATGTCTGTTCAGTAGTGGTAATACTCACAGATGTCTGTTCAGTAGTCGTAATACTCACAGATGTCTGTTCAGTAGTCGTAATACTCACAGATGTCTGTTCAGTAGTGGTAATACTCACAGATGTCTGTTCAGTAGTCGTAATACTCACAGATGTCTGTTCAGTAGTCGTAATACTCACAGATGTCTGTTCAGTAGTGGTAATACTCACAGATGTCTGTTCAGTAGTGGTAATACTCACAGATGTCTGTTCAGTAGTGGTAATACTCACAGATGTCTGTTCAGTAGTGGTAATACTCACAGATGTCTGTTCAGTAGTGGTAATACTCACAGATGTCTGTTCAGTAGTCGTAATACTCACAGATGTCTGTTCAGTAGTGGTAATACTCACAGATGTCTGTTCAGTAGTGGTAATACTCACAGATGTCTGTTCAGTAGTGGTAATACTCACAGATGTCTGTTCAGTAGTGGTAATACTCACAGATGTCTGTTCAGTAGTGGTAATACTCACAGATGTCTGTTCAGTAGTGGTAATACTCACAGATGTCTGTTCAGTAGTGGTAATACTCACAGATGTCTGTTCAGTAGTGGTAATACTCACAGATGTCTGTTCAGTAGTGGTAATACTCACAGATGTCTGTTCAGTAGTGGTAATACTCACAGATGTCTGTTCAGTAGTCGTAATACTCACAGATGTCTGTTCAGTAGTGGTAATACTCACAGATGTCTGTTCAGTAGTGGTAATACTCACAGATGTCTGTTCAATACTCACAGATGTCTGTTCAGTAGTCGTAATACTCACAGATGTCTGTTCAGTAGTGGTAATACTCACAGATGTCTGTTCAGTAGTGGTAATACTCACAATACTCACAGATGTCTGTTCAGTAATACTCACAGATGTCTGTTCAGTAGTAATACTCACAGATGTCTGTTCAGTAGTGGTAATACTCACAGATGTCTGTTCAGTAGTGGTAATACTCACAGATGTCTGTTCAGTAGTGGTAATACTCACAGATGTCTGTTCAGTAGTGTAATACTCACAGATGTCTGTTCAGTAGTGGTAATACTCACAGATGTCTGTTCAGTAGTGGTAATACTCACAGATGTCTGTTCAGTAGTGGTAATACTCACAGATGTCTGTTCAGTAGTGGTAATACTCACAGATGTCTGTTCAGTAGTGGTAATACTCACAGATGTCTGTTCAGTAGTCGTAATACTCACAGATGTCTGTTCAGTAGTCGTAATACTCACAGATGTCTGTTCAGTAGTCGTAATACTCACAGATGTCTGTTCAGTAGTGGTAATACTCACAGATGTCTGTTCAGTAGTCGTAATACTCACAGATGTCTGTTCAGTAGTCGTAATACTCACAGATGTCTGTTCAGTAGTGGTAATACTCACAGATGTTCAGTAGTGGTAATACTCACAGATGTCTGTTCAGTAGTCGTAATACTCACAGATGTCTGTCTGTTCAGTAGTGGTAATACTCACAGATGTCTGTTCAGTAGTGGTAATACTCACAGATGTCTGTTCAGTAGTGGTAATACTCACGTCTGTTCAGTAGTGGTAATACTCACAGATGTCTGTTCAGTAGTGGTAATACTCACAGATGTCTGTCTGTTCAGTAGTGGTAATACTCACAGATGTCTGTCTGTTCAGTAGTGGTAATACTCACAGATGTCTGTCTGTTCAGTAGTGGTAATAGTCACAGATGTCTGTCTGTTCAGTAGTGGTAATACTCACAGATGTCTGTCTGTTCAGTAGTGGTAATACTCACAGATGTCTGTTCAGTAGTGGTAATACTCACAGATGTCTGTTCAGTAATGGTAATACTCACAGATGTCTGTTCAGTAGTCATAATACTCACTGATGTCTGTTCAGTAGTGGTAATACTCACAGAAGTCTGTTCAGTAGTCGTAATACTCACAGATGTCTGTTCAGTAGTGGTAATACTCACACATGTCTGTTCAGTAGTCGTAATACTCACTGATGTCTGTTCAGTAGTGGTAATACTCACAGAAGTCTGTTCAGTAGTGGTAATACTCACAGATGTCTGTTCAGTAGTGGGAATACTCACAGATGTCTGTTCAGTAGTGGTAATACTCACAGATGTCTGTTCAGTAGTCGTAATACTCACAGATGTCTGTTCAGTAGTCGTAATACTCACAGATTACCTTTGATATTTTCAGTACAATTTTTCTTTTGAATAAAGACTTTCTAAAATGCCACAATTCAGCATTTTGACCGTGACTTCTGGAAAAATTTTAACCCACTTATCCCAACATTTCTCCACGTTTTCACCATCATTGAAAAAGCCCTAGTTCTTTTGTTGTTTTGACAAAGTCATTTATGAAGATTTGTATTTATTTACTGTGATTAATTTACATCTGTCCATCTTTTTAAGGTCAACCCTGTTACGTGAACTCTCGTTTTAATATGTGGTCCTTCTGTAGCTCAGTTGGTAGAGCATGGCGCTTGTAACGCCAGGGTAGTGGGTTCGATTCCCGGGACCACCCATACGTAGAATGTATGCACACATGACTGTAAGTCGCTTTGGATAAAAGCGTCTGCTAAATGGCATATATTATAATATGGTGAAACTGTTTTCTAAAGAAATATTCAACATCTAATAGCTAAATCATGGTGTAAAAGCAGGTAAACAAACTGTTTCTCCTCCTTTAGTAAATTTTCTTGTGTTTTGTGGTGGAAAACTGAGTGGGTTGAGAGTAACACTTCAAACCTGTTCTCCAGAGATTTAAACAAATAAATGGGGAAGCTTGCTTTCCATTGCCACTCCCTGCGAACAGGCTTCCATTACCCCTGTCACAAAGATATTTATGGCTGATTTCAAATGGTCAACCCTGATATGGTCAACCTTGTTACTTAATAGGCACTTACTATAATCATTTAAACAAATATCTCTTGAGATGGGAAAACATCATTTTTACAAAGTTGAACCTATGCTCTTTATGAGAGACTGTTCAAATTAGGTGAAATCCCAAAATAAATTTGAGCAAGTTACACTTCTCAAAAGGCAGCAAATTGTGTTTTTATCATTAGAACCACTTCCTGAAAATGTGGTGGTGTAGAATATGTGACTGTCTGGGTTAGAATCTGGGTCGTCTGGGCACCAAACGTCTCTGACTCATTTAAAATGTTCTCCACAGGCCTCTATGAAGCAGATCGGCAGTACTCAGACAGAAAGTGATGTATCACTGGGTATTCCTGCAAATACTGTCATGGCCTACAGTCTGATTGAACTCTATGTCAAATGCAATGGACAGTTTGGTGAGGAAGTGTATGGTTTGTCAATGTCCAAGGTATAGCTGCATGGTTAAGTACCATGGTAAAATACACAGCCAGTGTCTATATTCCTCGTGTATTTAGTATATCCCACTGTATTTAGTATATCCCACTGTATTTAGTATAGCCACTGTATTTAGTATAGCCACTGTATTTAGTATAGCCACTGTATTTAGTATAGCCACTGTATTTAGTATAGCCACTGTATTTAGTATAGCCACTGTATTTAGTATAGCCACTGTATTTAGTATATCCACTGTATTTAGTATATCCACTGTATTTAGTATATCCCACTGTATTTAGTATAGCCACTGTATTTAGTATATCCACTGTATTTAGTATATCCACTGTATTTAGTATATCCCACTGTATTTAGTATATCCACTGTATTTAGTATATCCACTGTATTTAGTATATCCCACTGTATTTAGTATATCCCACTGTATTTAGTATATCCACTGTATTTAGTATAGCCACTGTATATAGTACAGCCACTGTATTTAGTATATCCACTGTATCTGTCTGTGTGTTACTGGTTATGACTGTTGTCTGCTCTTGTCCACAGAGCTGTGCCTCTTCTCCAACAATGGGGGCTTTGAAAAGGTTAGGTCAAAGGATGACATTGAAGAGGATGGAATTATGGACCTGAGAGGCAACTTTGATGCCAACAGCCACTTAAATCTGAACGAAGGTAATAATGCCAGTGGAGGGTAATGTCTCCTGTTTAGCGGTCAACATGTAGTCTACTGAATAGAACGTCTGGTCAACATGTAATGTAGTCTACTGAATGGAACGTCTGGTCAACATGTAATGTAGTCTACTGAATGGAACGTCTGGTCAACATGTAATGTAGTCTACTGAATGGAACGTCTGGTCAACATGTAATGTAGTCTACTGAATGGAACGTCTGGTCAACATGTAATGTAGTCTACTGAATGGAATGTCTGGTCAACATGTAATGTAGTCTACTGAATGGAATGTCTGGTCAACATGTAATGTAGTCTACTGAATGGAACGGTAGTCTACTGAATGGAACGTCTGGTCAACATGTAGTCTATGTGGAGTCTGGTCACATGTAATGTAGTCTAAATGGAACGTCTGGTCAACATGTAATGTAGTCTACTGAATGGAACGTACTGAATGGAATGTCTGGTCAACATGTAATGTAGTCTACTGAATGGAACGTCTGGTCAACATGTAGTCTACTGAATGGAACGTCTGGTCAACATGTAGTCTACTGAATGGAACGTCTGGTCAACATGTAGTCTACTGAATGGAATGTCTGGTCAACATGTAATGTAGTCTACTGAATGGAACATCTGGTCAACATGTAGTCTACTGAATGGAACATCTGGTCAACATGTAGTCTACTGAATAGAACGTCTGGTCAACATGTAATGTAGTCTACTGAATGGAACATCTGGTCAACATGTAATGTAGTCTACTGAATGGAACGTCTGGTCAACATGTAGTCTACTGAATGGAATGTCTGGTCAACATGTAATGTAGTCTACTGAATGGAACATCTGGTCAACATGTAGTCTACTGAATGGAATGTCTGGTCAACATGTAATATAGTCTACTGAATGGAACGTCTGGTCAACATGTAGTCTACTGAATGGAATGTCTGGTCAACATGTAGTCTACTGAATGGAACGTCCGGTCAACATGTAGTCTACTGAATGGAACGTCTGGTCAACATGTAATGTAGTCTACTGAATGGAATGTCTGGTCAACATGTAATGTAGTCTACTGAATGGAATGTCTGGTCAACATGTAATGTAGTCTACTGAATGGAACATCTGGTCAACATGTAGTCTACTGAATGGAACATCTGTCTGTAGTCTACTGAATCAACATGTAATGTAGTCTACTGAATGGAACATCTGGTCAACATGTAATGTCAACATGTAGTCTACTGAATGGAATGTCTGGTCAACATGTAATGTAGTCAAATGGAACATCTGGTCAACATGTAGTCTACTGAATGGAATGTCTGGTCAACATGTAATGTAGTCTACTGAATGGAACGTCTGGTCAACATGTAATATAGTCTACTGAATGGAACGTCTGGTCAACATGTAGTCTACTGAATGGAATGTCTGGTCAACATGTAGTCTACTGAATGGAACGTCCGGTCAACATGTAGTCTACTGAATGGAACGTCTGGTCAACATGTAATGTAGTCTACTGAATGGAATGTCTGGTCAACATGTAATGTAGTCTACTGAATGGAATGTCTGGTCAACATGTAATGTAGTCTACTGAATGGAACGTCTGGTCAATATGTAATGTATTCTACTGAATGGAACGTCTGTTCAACATGTAATGTAGTCTACTGAATGGGAACGTCTGGTCAATATGTAATGTAGTCTACTGAATGGAACGTCTGGTCAACGTGTAATGTAGTCTACTGAATGGAACGTCTGGTCAACATGTAATGTAGTCTACTGAATGGAACGTCTGGTCAATATGTAATGTAGTCTACTGAATGGAATGTTCCATATTTAAATCGTTCTCTTTGATTAGTAATTACAATGTTTCCACACTTTTGGAATATAAAACTAAATGATTTTCTACATAAAAATAGGACACTTTGACAACATGGTCTCTGTGTTGTTTGTGCGTTGATAGAACTGGACAAACTGAGTGGTCATTTCCAGCTGCTGTCAGTCCTGCCTGTGGCCAAACGCTCCTCTCTGCTCCAGCTCCTCAAGACAACCATGGAGGACAGAGAGGCAGTCAGTGTGCTGGAGTGTGTGGTGAGTGGTAGAGGTCTTCACGGGTCCAACAGATCTGAAATCCGACCCGGGACCCGAGTGGGTTCGGGTCCTAAATTCTGACTTTTGTCTCGGCTCTGGGTCATGTCTGATCTAATTGCCACAGGTTTTTGGGTATGTGTAATTACAATTGATTTACCGAATGGACCTGATTGGACGGCAAAGAGGAAGAGGACGGCTCTTATTATCTGTTTCAGCCAATTGCAACTCAATAAAATGTATAGCTTATGTCCAACCGAAATTGATTCCGGCCGCTCACCTGATGTGCCCCTGCTGCTGAGGAGAGGGAGAGAGAGAGCGAGTGAGTAAAAGGAGACATTGTCTAGGCTACTGTTATTCCTGAAGATTGAGGCCTTTTTCAATGAAGTAAAGCGAAAGTTAGAGGAAAAAGTGTATTATCAGGATAAGGTAAGACCCCGAGTCGAAGTAACAATGTTTATTTCAGCAACAGAAGCAAAGGTACAGGACGGCAGGCAGGCTCAGGGTCAGGACAAGCAAGGGTCAAAAACCAGCAGGGCAAGAAAAATAGAGTCTGGGAAAAGACATGATCTGACAGGACAAACGCTGGTAAGCTTGACAAACAAGACGAACTGGCAACAGACAAACAGAGAACACAGGTATAAGTACACAGGGGATAATGGGGAAGATGGGCGACACCTGGAGGGGGTTGGAGACGAGCACAAAGACAGGTGAAACAAATCAGGGCATGACAGAACCCCACCCTCTAGGAGCGACACCTGGCGCCCTACATGGGCGCATACCTGGTTGACCGGGGTGCCAGCGGTGGAGATCGGCGATGAGGGCTGGGTCCAGAATGTCTCTAACAGGGACCCAGCAGCTCTCCTCCTGGCCATAACCCTCCCAGCCCTATAGTAGTAGTCCTATAGTAGTAGCCACACACACACACACACACACACACACACACACACACACACACACACACACACACACACACACACACACACACACACACACACACACACACACACACACACACACACACACACACACACACACACACACACCTACCCTACCTACCTACCTACCTACCTACCCTACCCACCTAACTACCTACCTACCTAATGGCAGGAATGAATATATTCCTCTCTCTCGCTCTCTCTTTTGTCACAGCTGGATCAGTTGTGTGAAGGTGAGACTCCTGACCTGGGTGATCTGGAAGAGTCTGAGAGGGAGACAGTCCAGGCCATACTGGATCTTGTAGACCAATGTGTTGGGAAGGATGAGGATGTGATCAGATCCTCACTTCTCAGTGCCATCCACCTCATTGTCAGTGCCATGGACGGTGAGATAGAGAGCAGTTTTCACAGGATTCTCCAGTTATTACTTGATCAGTTCCTGGGAAACTAGGTTCACTACTGTGGTTTTATGTGTGTATATTTATATCTTCAGGAATGACAGATGAAGGTCTCTCTATGTTGGGATCCTGTTGCAGTCCTCCAGTCTTACAGGCCCTGCAGATCCTGGTGAGTTCACACCTGCTTGATTGAGCCTCCAGTTCTGTATGACCTGGAGTAAATTTTTCTAGGTTTTTGTTTATGTAAATGTATTTAGGTTTATGTAAATGTATTGAGGTTTATGTAAATGTATTTGGGTTTATGTAAATGTATTTAGGGTTTATGTAAATGTATTGAGGTTTATGTAAATGTATTTAGGTTTATGTAAATGTATTTGGGTTTATGTAAATGTATTTTGGGTTTATGTAAATGTGTTGGGGTTTATGTAAATGTATATTCCCATGTTAAACAAACTAATATTTCTACCATTATGATAACATTGTACCACCAGTAGCAGTACTGACACCAATGACGGTAAACAGTGGCAATTTTTAACAAAAATATTGGTGGGGCAAACTCAATGAAAAAAGTGAATATGCATCGATACATTACTACACTAAACATTGAATGCACCATCATAAATAACTACCAATCCCAGAAATTAGTTTTAGCATGGAACCCAAACCGGCTGTGCGCATGCACCATCGTGCATAAATGTATTTTGTCTCTCCACACCAAACGCGATCATGACACACAGGTTAAGATATCAAAACAAACTCTGAACCAATTACATTAATTTGGGGACAGGTCGAAAAGCATTACACATTTATGACAATTTAGCTAGCCAGCTTGCACGTGCTTGCTAATTTGTCCTATTTTGCTAGCTTGCTGTTGCTAGCTAATTTGTACTGGGATATAAACATTGAGTTGTTATTTTATCTGAATTGCACAAGGTCCTTTATTCCGACAATTAATCCTCAATAAAATGGTCAACCGAATCGTTTCGTCATCTCTCCTCCTTCTAGGCCTTTTCTTCCCTTGACTTTATATTGCGATTGGCAACTTTCATAAATTAGGTCCATTACCGCCACTGACCTCGTTTGTCTTTCAGTTACCCACGTGGGTATAACCAATGTGGAGACGGCACGTGGGTACCTGCTTCTATAAACCAATGAGGAGAAGAGAGAGGCAGGACTTGCAGCGCGATCTGCGTCAGAAATAGAACTGACTTCTGTTTTAGCCTTTGGCAACGCAGACGCTCGTTGGCGCGTGAGCAGTGTGGTTGCAATAATTGAATAATATAGATTTCTAAATTTATTTTGCAACGCTCGCGCACGCGACGTGAGCAGTGTGGTTGCACTAATTTAATAATATAGATTTCTAAATGTATTTTGCAACGCTCGCGCGCGCGACGTGAACGATGTGGTCAGCTGATTACAGGCTAACTATACCGCTTGCGTCACATGTGCGAGCGTTGCAAATTATATTGGGTTCCGTGGGTTATGACCAGTGTCTATGCTACTGCCCATGTCTTTGGCTCCTATTGCAAGGAAGACCACGATAGTCCAACATCCTTTATAGAGTAAAGTCTATTTGACTTCAGAATCAATATCAGCATCGGTCTGCAATATTACTAATCACTGTTAGAGTGATGGGACGCAGCAGAACACCATTCTGAGGGCAGTTGCCTCTGCCTGTCTGTTAACAAGATGTTCAGGTTATGAATTTAGCAACAATGTTTATAAATCTACTCTCTGCCTCGCTTCAACCATTGCATAGATACAGTTCCATGGGTTTTTACATTCTGACATCAATCACTACCAACAACACGTAGTAGCTAGCTAGCTACCTCAAACAGCAGCTGTTAGCCACCGCAAGTTCCATCCAAACCACTCAGGTTGAATTATTTTCTAACTTGCTCTATTTTAACTGAGGTCTGTTCAGTGGTTGATGAGCACCAAGATGTTTTATCTCTACAAGTTTTAAAATAATTTGCTAGGAGATTGTTGACATGATTCATGATGACTTTTCAGCTAGCTAACTAGAAGACGATAAACAACTATGACATTTCTACCAGAGATAAGATGTCTATTTATCTTTGGCAAATGACATCAAGCCTTCTTATGCGGACACTACTGATGAATCTCTATGGCAGCACCCAAGTGGGCTACAGCTGACTGAGTCCCCAGGCTAGCCTCTCCATAACAGATCACTGAGGGAGGCTGAAACAGCTGCATTAGGGAGCTGCCTTTCCTCAAATCAAATTGACCAAAATAACAGTACAACAGGGAACGAGCATGTACTGTGTGCTTTATTAGCTCAAGCAATTACAAATGAAATGTGTGTGAATGAAATCCAGAGTTACATGCAGGACAGCGGATAGTGGGGCTGCCCTGAATGATGCATTGCATCAAAGTATAGGTCACATCAATTACACGTTTATAAGTCATTTAGGAGTTTCTTAAATGGACGCCACCGATCTCAAATCTAAGGTAATTTAACCTTTAAAAGTAATTTACTTAATCATTTACTAAAGCGATTTGATTAATCATTTTGCTCAGTGTAATTTCCCTTCATTTAAATTGAGTAACACCAATTACACGTTTTATTTAAACACACCAAATTATCACTGGAATCATAACATGTGAGACATACTAATTAGCTAACATACTGATTAGCCAATCATTTTATTTAATATAGACCCCTCTCCTGATAACAGTTTGCCTCTGGAAAGAATGCTTAAGGTCCTTGTATAAATTTGTAATGAGTGATCTACAAGGCTGTAACACTAATGATATGAAATACATTCGTTTATTTTATAGCATTCAAAATAAATCTCCAAAATAACTCTACTCATCAGTACTGGGACAAGCCTATTTGCTTCTAAGTATTTGAAACAATGCATACAAATCAAGTTTTGCAGTATAAAGGACTTTCATTATGTTTCACATTGATATACAGTTCAGTATCAATTAAAACATGTATAATGTCTAACTAGTTGTCATTTTAAAGTGTTTTTCATTGTTGCAAATTCTAGGGATGCAGATGCCACATTAATTCCTGTGCTGCTTGTCCTCCAGGTGCAGCATGTGGCAGCAGGGAGTGGGGAGACCCTCTCTCTGAGAGATGCAGGTCTGGCTGTTCTGACTGAGGAGGACGTGTATCAGAGGACAGAGAGTCTCTTTGGTCACTCTGAAGTTACACTGAAGAGAGAGGAGGACACACTGAGGACAGAGATGAAGGACCAGCCTGGATACCTTCCTCTAGTCATGAGTATCACTGTGAAAGGCCTGGCCTCTTTAGTGTAAGGAGGGAGGGAGAGGGAGAGAGACCATGCAACTTGTAAATCCTGTTTGAACTGATACACTCAGTATTCCATTCCATGTCTTACTCCTGCACTAGTTGAGCTGAAGAACTAGTGAACAACAGTGAATGTATCCTTGTAATGTTTTCAGTAAAGTTCAACACACGATATCAGACGTCCCGACCTCCATTCTTCTAGTCATTAGATAATACAACATAAAGTGGGACATTACAGAGGGAGGGGAGGGAGTGGGGGGGGTAGTTTATTAGGATCCCCATTAGATAATACAACATAAAGTGGGACATTACAGAGGAGGGGAGGGGGGTTAGTTTATTAGGATCCCCATTAGATAAAACAACATAAAGTGGGACATTACAGAGGGGGAGGGAGGAAGGGGGGGTTAGTTTATTAGGATCCCCATTAGATAATACAACATAAAGTGGGACATTACAGGGGGGGGGAGGGAGGGGGGGTTAGTTTATTATGATCCCCATTAGATAATACAACATAAAGTGGGACATTACAGGGGGGGGGAGGGGGGGTTAGTTTATTAGGATCCCCATTAGATAATACAACATAAAGTGGGACATTACAGAAGGAGGGGGGAGGGGGGGGGTAGTTTATTAGGATCCCCATTAGATAAAACAACATAAAGTGGGACATTACAGAGGGGGAGGGAGGAAGGGGGGGGGGGGTTAGTTTATTAGGATCCCCATTAGATAATACAACATAAAGTGGGACATTACAGAGGAGGGGAGGGGGGGGTTAGTTTATTAGGATCCCCATTAGATAAAACAACATAAAGTGGGACATTACAGAGGGGGGGGAGGAAGGGGGGGTTAGTTTATTAGGATCCCCATTAGATAATACAACATAAAGTGGGACATTACAGAAGGAGGGAGGGAGGGAGTGGGGGGGTAGTTTATTAGGATCCCCATTAGATAATACAGCATAAAGTGGGACATTACAGAAGGAGGGAGGGAGTGGGGGGGGGTAGTTTATTAGGATCCCCATTAGATAATACAGCATAAAGTGGGACATTACAGAAGCAGGGAGGGAGTGGGGGGGGTTAGTTTATTAGGATCCCCATTAGATAATACAGCATAAAGTGGGACATTACAGATAATAATGATTCTTTACTCAAAGATAACATCCCCAATGCTGAATATGTGGAGTCAGAATAATGGTCCATTCCTGTGATGTCTGTGAGATTCAGTGATTGAAGAACATGTGTGGGTATGTGTCTATACATATGAATGGGAGAGTGAAGGAGGGTGAATATGAATATGTGTAGGAGGGTGGAAGAGAATGGATGTGTGGAGGACTACGCTATATGTTGTGTGTGAATGAAGGAGAATGGATGTGTGGAGGACTACGCTATATGTTGTGTGTGAATGAAGGAGAATGGATGTGTGGAGCACTACGCTATATGTTGTGTGTGAATGAAGGAGAATGGATGTGTGGAGGACTACGCTATATGTTGTGTGTGAATGAAGGAGAATGGATGTGTGGAGGACTACGCTATATGTTGTGTGTGAATGAAGGAGAATGAATGAGGAAGTAGAGGGGAGGTGGTGATAAACTGGGTCTGGTGGGTAAAGAGGGTAGGGGGAGTAATGATGGCAGATGGGGTTAAGCGTGGCTTTGGTGGGGTTAAGGGGGGAGAACAGGGAGGGGGTGGAGAGGGATGGATATTGTTAGAGAGAGAGAAGGAACAACTTAATTATAATACGATGTCATTGTATTTCTTTATGACTTGTAAAACCTTTACAAAATTAGTAAGAGTTCAGGACAGATTAGGAAAGGATGTCAAATTATTATTATTCATTGTTTGTCATTACAACTAAGATGTAATGGTGGTTATTGGTGAGAATGGAGAGGGCTATATCCAGGGGATTGGGATGGGGTGACTGGGAGGGCATTAGATACTTCTCTGAGGTGAGGGGCTATATCCAGGGGATTAGGATGGGGTGACTGGGAGGGCATCAGGCACTTCTCTGAGGTGAGGGGCTATATCCAGGGGATTGGGATGGGGTGACTGGGAGGGCATATAGGCACTTCTCTGAGGTGAGGGGCTATATCCAGGGGATTGGGATGGGGTGACTGGGAGGGCATCAGGCACTTCTCTGAGGTGAGGGGCTATATCCAGGGGATTGGGATGGGGTGACTGGGAGGGCATCAGGCACTTCTCTGAGGTGAGGGCTATATCCAGGGGATTGGGATGGGGTGACTGGGAGGGCATACTTCTCTGAGGTGAGGGCTATATCCAGGGGATTGGGATGGGGTGACTGGGAGGGCATTAGGCACTTCTCTGAGGTGAGGGGCTATATCCAGGGGATTGGGATGGGGTGACTGGGAGGGCATCAGGCACTTCTCTGAGGTGAGGGGCTATATCCAGGGGATTAGGATGGGGTGACTGGGAGGGCATCAGGCACTTCTCTGAGGTGAGGGGCTATATCCAGGGGATTGGGATGGGGTGACTGGGAGGGCATCAGGCACTTCTCTGAGGTGAGGGGCTATATCCAGGGGATTGGGATGGGGTGACTGGGAGGGCATTAGGCACTTCTCTGAGGTGAGGGGCTATATCCAGGGGATTGGGATGGGGTGACTGGGAGGGCATCAGGCACTTCTCTGAGGTGAGGGGCTATATCCAGGGGATTAGGATGGGGTGACTGGGAGGGCATCTGGCACTTCTCTGAGGTGAGGGCTATATCCAGGGGATTGGGATGGGGTGACTGGGAGGGCATTAGGCACTTCTCTGTGAGGGGCATATCCAGGGGATTAGGATGGGGTGACAGGGCATCAGGCACTTCTCTGAGGTGAGGGGCTATATCCAGGGGATTGGGATGGGGTGACTGGGAGGGCATTAGATACTTCTCTGAGGTGAGGGGCTATATCCAGGGGATTGGGATGGGGTGACTGGGAGGGCATCAGGCACTTCTCTGAGGTGAGGGCTATATCCAGGGGATTAGGATGGGGTGACTGGGAGGGCATCAGGCACTTCTCTGAGGTGAGGGGCTATATCCAGGGGATTGGGATGGGGTGACTGGGAGGGCATTAGGCACTTCTCTGAGGTGAGGGCTATATCCAGGGGATTGGGATGGGGTGACTGGGAGGGCATCAGGCACTTCTCTGAGGTGAGGGGCTATATCCAGGGGATTAGGATGGGGTGACTGGGAGGGCATCAGGCACTTCTCTGAGGTGAGGGGCTATATCCAGGGGATTGGGATGGGGTGACTGGGAGGGCATTAGGCACTTCTCTGAGGTGAGGGCTATATCCAGGGGATTGGGATGGGGTGACTGGGAGGGCATTAGATACTTCTCTGAGGTGAGGGGCTATATCCAGGGGATTGGGATGGGGTGACTGGGAGGGCATCAGGCACTTCTCTGAGGTGAGGGGCTATATCCAGGGGATTAGGATGGGGTGACTGGGAGGGCATCAGGCACTTCTCTGAGGTGAGGGGCTATATCCAGGGGATTGGGATGGGGTGACTGGGAGGGCATTAGGCACTTCTCTGAGGTGAGGGGCTATATCCAGGGGATTGGGATGGGGTGACTGGGAGGGCATTAGATACTTCTATAATAATATAATAATATATGCCATTTAGCAGACGCTTTTATCCAAAGCGACTTACAGTCATGTGTGCATACATTCTACGTATAGGTGGTCCCGGGGATCGAACCCACTACCCTGGCGTTACAAGCGCCATGCTCTACCAACTGAGCTACAGAGGTGAGGGGCTATATCCAGGGGATTGGGATGGGGTGACTGGGAGGGCATCAGGCACTTCTCTGAGGTGAGGGCTATATCCAGGGGATTAGGATGGGGTGACTGGGAGGGCATCAGGCACTTCTCTGAGGTGAGGGCTATATCCAGGGGATTAGGATGGGGTGACTGGGAGGGCATCAGGCACTTCTCTGAGGTGAGGGGCTATATCCAGGGGATTGGGATGGGGTGACTGGGAGGGCATTAGATACTTCTCTGAGGTGAGGGCTATATCCAGGGGATTGGGATGGGGAGGTGACTGGGATTAGGATGGGGTGACTGGGATCAGGCACTTCTCTGAGGTGAGGGGCTATATCCAGGGGATTGGGATGGGGTGACTGGGAGGGCATTAGGCACTTCTCTGAGGTGAGGGGCTATATCCAGGGGATTGGGATGGGGTGACTGGGAGGGCATTAGGCACTTCTCTGAGGTGAGGGGCTATATCCAGGGGATTGGGATGGGGTGACTGGGAGGGCATCAGGCACTTCTCTGAGGTGAGGGGCTATATCCAGGGGATTGGGATGGGGTGACTGGGAGGGCATTAGGCACTTCTCTGAGGTGAGGGGCTATATCCAGGGGATTGGGATGGGGTGACTGGGAGGGCATTAGATACTTATCTGAGGTGTGTGTGGGGCCTCCACTCATCCCATTTCAGTCTCTCAGAGGACCCACTCACCCCAAGCAGTCCCACACCAGCCACTCTACTTTCATTAACATTTATAAGGTAATACAAGCTGACAACAATACTTAAGTGGAGGACTTTCTTTAAATGTATGTACAGTGTATCAACAGTTTTTTGTTGTTGGTACATTCGTAGAGGCATAAAAAGGCATAGTGCTTCAAGTACAAAGAGATACTTTGGTTTGTTATGTATTATTTGATTTCTTTGCCCACATGCTCTTTATACAGTAGATGTATGTATAGATGCTCTTCAGTGCATTCTGAAAGTATTCAGACCCCTTGACTTTTTCTTCATTTTGTTACGTTAGCCTTATTCTAAAATGGATTCAATAAAAACATGTCCTCATAAATCTAAACACAATATGCCATAATCAGAAAGAAAAACAGGTTTTATTTTAGCAAATCTATAAAAAAATGAAAAACAGAAATATCTTATTTACATGAGTATTCAGAACCTTTGCTATGAGACTCAAAATTGAGTTCAGGTGTATCCTGTTTCCATTGATCATCCTTCAAATGTTTCTTCAACTTGATTGGAGTCCACCTGTGTTAAATTCAATTGATTGGACATGATTTTGGAAAGGCACAGACCTGTCTATATAACACACCTGTCTATATAACACACCTGTCTATATAACACACCTGTCTATATAACACACCTGTCTATATAACACACCTATCTATATAACACACCTGTCTATATAAGGTCCCACAGTTCAACAGTGAATGTCAGAGCAAAAACCAAGCCATGAGGTCAAAGGAGTTGTCTGTAGAGCTTCGAGACAGGATTGTGTAGAGGCATAGATCTGGGGAAGGGTATCAAAACATTTCTGGAGCATTGAAGGTCTCCAAGAACACAGTGGCCTGCATCATTCTTAAATGGAAGAAGTTTGGAACCACTAAGACTCTTCCTAGAGCTAGCCGGCCGGCCAAACTGAGCAATCTGAGGAGAAGGGCCTTGGTCAGAGAGGTGACCAAGAACCTGATGGCCACTGTGACAGAGCTCCAGAATTCCTCTGTGGAGATGGGAGAACCATCCAGAAGGACAACCATCTCTGCAGCACTCCACTAATCAGGCCTTTATGGTAGAGTTGCCAGACGGAAGCCACTCCTCAGTAAAAGGCACATGACAGCACACTTGGAGTTTGCCAAAATGCACCTAAAGGACCCTGACCATGAGAAAAAAGGTTCTTGGGTCTGATGAAACCAAGATTGAACTCTTTGGCCTGAATGCCAAGCTCCACATATGGAGAAAACCTGGCACCATCCCTACGGTGAAGCAATGGGGTGGCAGCATATGCTGTGGGGGTGTTTTTCAGCGGCAGGGACTGGGAGACTAGTCCGGATCGAGTGAAAGATGAACTAAGCAAAGTACAGAGAGATCCTTGATGGAAACCTGCTCCAGAGTGTTCAAGATCTCAGACTGGGGTGAAGGTTCACCTTCCAAGAGGACAACAACCCTAAGCACACAGTCAAGACAATGCAGGAGTGGCTTCGGGACAAGTCTCTGAATGTCCTTGAGTGGCACAGCCAGAGCCCGGACTTGAACTCGATTGAACAACCCTGGACCGAGCTTGAGAGGACCTGCAGAGAAGAATGGGGGAAACTCCTCAAATACAGGTGTGCCAAGCTAATCACAACCAAAGGTGCTTCAATAAAGTACTGAGTAAAGGGTCTGAATACTTATGTAAATGTCTTATTTTGAATACATTTGAATTTAGAATACATTTAAAACTTCATGCACAGTGAAGAGTTTGTTGTTTGACTGAGAAGGGTGCAATTACGGTCTGCAATTCCGGGCGTTCCTGCATTTGAGCATTCCTGCATCTGCAGAAACCCCTCTTTATACTTCTGTTGGTCCATATTTAAACCAGGACAGGCAGGAGATGGGGGCGCTCCAGCACAGTAGGTACCATGACTTTGGATGTCAACCACTGCTAAACCCCACAGATGAAGGAACCAATGGGATGCTTGAGGGGGGGAGTGCCCACATGGGATGCCCACATGCAGGAACGCCCCAAATTGTGGGCAACAATCACACGCTATTGGAGAGACGAGCCATGTGCAACATGCAATCCCCGTTACAAGCCTGCTAGAGTTTGCGGCAGGGGGACGACCAATATTATTATCCATGGATGAAGCCTGAGCTGGAATGTGAAGCTAAGAAGACCCTGAGTAGAACTAGCTTGCTTCGTAGGATACCCCCCCTGGTGTCCAGCCTGCAGCAGCCTATCATGTTAACTGAGGGGCAGCTCTGTGTTGACCTGGGGTTCAGGGTCGGTATGTCTCCAGTCAGAACATCCCGGAGGGTAAAGTCAGTGGGCAGGTATTTGGGTGAGGCTGCTGGGTTTGTTTGGTGGCCATATTTATGTTTCATCACCATATGAAAAATGATTATGCGCTTGGACTGGCAGACCAAGAGGACAAGATGGAGATGGCCCTGAACTCGGTAAGTGGCTGTCTCCTGGACACATGCGCATCCAACATCGTCCTCAAAAGCTAATTTCTCAAGTAAATGCACACATTCATTCAGGTTACAGACCATGTAATTAGGCCTAGGGCCCCTAGACATAACGAGTCAGGTTACAGACCATGTAATTAGGCCTAGGACCCCTAGACATAACGAGTCAGGTTACAGACCATGTAATTAGGCCTAGGACCCCTAGACATAACGAGTCAGGTTACAGACCATGTAATTAGGCCTAGGACCCCTAGACATAACGAGTCAGGTTACAGACCATGTAATTAGGCCCCTAGACATAACGAGTCAGGTTACAGACCATGTAATTAGGCCTAGACCCCTATAACGAGTCAGGTTACAGACCATGTAATTAGGCCTAGGACCCCTAGACATAGACATAATTAGGCCTAGAGTAACATGGTTACAGACCATGTAATTAGGCCTAGGACCCCTAGACATAACGAGTCAGGTTACAGACCATGTAATTAGGCCTAGGACCCCTAGACATAACGAGTCAGGTTACAGACCATGTAATTAGGCCTAGGACCCCTAGACATAACAGAGTCAGGACCCCTTACAGACAGACCATGTAATTAGGCCTAGGACCCCTAGACATAACGAGTCAGGTTACAGACCATGTAATTAGGCCTAGGGCCCCTAGACATAACGAGTCAGGTTACAGACCATGTAACAGACCATTAGGCCTAGGACCCTAGACATAGACATAACCTAGGACCCCTAGTCAGGGTTACAGACCATGTAATTAGGCCTAGGACCCCTAGACATAACGAGTCTGGTTACAGACCATGTAATTAGGCCTA
>NW_025749959.1:0-21582 GCF_021184085.1 Oncorhynchus gorbuscha | reverse complement strand
CAGGTGTCCTTATTCATAAAGCCTTTATATAACAGATATACCACTTTACTGTAGGTGTCCTTATTCATAAAGCCTTTATAACAGATATAACACTTTACTCCAGGTGTCCTTATTCATAAAGCCTTTATATAACAGATATACCACTTTACTGTAGGTGTCCTTATTCATAATGCCTTTATAACAGATATAACACTTTACTGTAGGTGTCCTTATTCATAAAGCCTTTATAACAGATATAACACTTTACTCCAGGTGTCCTTATTCATAAAGCCTTTATATAACAGATATACCACTTTACTCCAGGTGTCCTTATTCATAAAGCCTTTATAACAGATATAACACTTTACTGTAGGTGTCCTTATTCATAATGCCTTTATAACAGATATAACACTTTACTGTAGGTGTCCTTATTCATAAAGCCTTTATAACAGATATAACACTTTACTGTAGGTGTCCTTATTCATAATGCCTTTATAACATATATAACACTTTACTGTAGGTGTCCTTATTCATAAAGCCTTTATAACAGATATAACACTTTACTGTAGGTGTCCTTATTCATAATGCCTTTATATAACAGATATAACACTTTACTGTAGGTGTCCTTATTCATAAAGCCTTTATAACAGATATAACACTTTACTGTAGGTGTCCTTATTCATAATGCCTTTATAACAGATATAACACTTTACTGTAGGTGTCCTTATTCATAAAGCCTTTATAACAGATATAACACTTTACTGTAGGTGTCCTTATTCATAATGCCTTTATAACAGATATAACACTTTACTGTAGGTGTCCTTATTCATAAAGCCTTTATAACAGATATAACACTTTACTGTAGGTGTCCTTATTCATAATGCCTTTATAACAGATATAACACTTTACTCCAGGTGTCCTTATTCATAAAGCCTTTACTCCAAGTGTCCTTATTCATAAAGCCTTTATATAACAGATATAACACTTTACTGTAGGTGTCCTTATTCATAAAGCCTTTATCACAGATAAAACACTTTACAATTTTTGTCATAAGCAACATTTCTCTCTCTTTCTGTCTCTCTCTTTCCATCTCTGTCTCCCTTCCCCTCTCTTTCCATCTCTGTCTCCCTCCCCCTCATTCCTTCCCCCTCTATAGTAGCCAGATTTGGGAAGATTCTCTCCCCGCCACACACATTTCCTCTGCTTCCGCTGGCGTCTGGCTTCTCCTTCCTTTTCCCGCCACGGTAAGGCCAAAGCCTGGCGGGCCCCCTCCTTTAAGCCTTCCTCATTCTACTGTACCTAACAAGCCAAGTGGAGGACAAAGGGCCTGAGTGGTAGAGAGGGATGGCTGGGTGATACTAGAGTAATCCACTGGACGGAGCGTATCTTGTGTTTTGGTATGAACACATTCATATACCGACAAGTATACAAGTGTATGTACACACACACACACACACACACACACACACACACACACACACACACACACACACACACACACACACACACACACACACACACACACACACACACACACACACACACACACACACACACACAAATAAACTCACACGGATGGATTTTGGGTTTCTCTCCTTACCCGTCAACAGTTCATAAATCCTCCCCAAAATTCCTTGTGGCACACCTCAACTCTCTGGAGACAACTCCTACATCAGTACACTGGTGGAGCTGTATGTTCTCTTGTCTAGAGGGGTCCTCTATGGTGGAGCTGTATGTTCTCTATGGTGGAGCTGTATGTTCTCTTGTCTAGAGGGGTCCTCTATGGTGGAGCTGTATGTTCTCTTGTCTAGAGGGTCCTCTATGGTGGAGCTGTATGTTCTCTTGTCTAGAGGGTCCTCTATGGTGGAGCTATATGTTCTCTTGTCTAGAGGGGTCCTCTATGGTGGAGCTGTATGTTCTCTATGGTGGAGCTGTATATTCTCTTGTCTAGAGGGGTCCTCTATGGTGGAGCTGTATGTTCTCTATGGTGGAGCTGTGTGTTCTCTATGGTGGAGCTGTGTGTTCTCTTGTCTAGAGGGGTCCTCTATGGTGGAGCTGTATATTCTCTATGGTGGAGCTGTATATTCTCTTGTCTAGAAGGGTCCTCTATGGTGGAGCTGTATGTTCTCTATGGTGGAGCTGTATATTCTCTTGTCTAGAGGGGTCCTCTATGGTGGAGCTGAATGTTCTCTGTGGTGGAGCTGTATATTCTCTTGTCTAGAGGGGTCATCTATGGTGGAGCTGTTTATTCTCTTGTCTAGAGGGGTCCTCTATGGTGGAGCTGTATATTCTCTTGTCTAGAGGGGTCATCTATGGTGGAGCTGTTTATTCTCTTGTCTAGAGGGGTCCTCTATGGTGGAGCTGTATATTCTCTATGGTGGAGCTGAATGTTCTCTTGTCGAGAAGGTCCTCTATGGTGGGAGCTGTGTGTTCTCTTGTCTAGAGGGGTCCTCTATGGTGGAGCTTTGTGTTCTCTTGTCTAGAGGGTCCTCTATGGTGGAGCTGTATGTTGTCTTGAGGGTCCTCTATGGTGGAGCTGTATGTTCTCTATGGTGGAGCTGAATGTTCTCTTGTCTAGAGGGGTCCTCTATGGTGGAGCTGTGGATTATTTTGTCTAGAGGGTCCTCTATGGTGGAGCTGTATATTTTCTATGGTGGAGCTGTGTGTTCTCTTGTCTAGAGGGTCCTCTATGGTGGAGCTGTATGTTCTCTATGGTGGAGCTGTATATTCTCTTGTCTAGAGGGTCCTCTATGGTGGAGCTGTATGTTGTCTTGAGGGTCCTCTATGGTGGAGCTGAATGTTCTCTTGTCTAGAGGGGTCCTCTATGGTGGAGCTGGGTGGAGCTGTATGTTCTCTTGTCTAGAGGGGTCCTCTATGGTGGAGCTGAATGTTATCTTGTCTAGAGGGGTCCTATATGGTGGAGCTGTATGTTCTCTATGATGGAGCTGTATATTCTCTTGTCTAGAGGGGTCCTCTATGGTGGAGCTGTATGTTCTCTATGGTGGAGCTGAATGTTCTCTTGTCTAGAGGGGTCCTCTATGGTGGAGCTGTATGTTCTCTATGGTGGAGCTGAATGTTCTCTTGTCTAGAGGGGTCCTCTATGGTGGAGCTGTATGTTCTCTTGTCTAGAGGGTCCTCTATGGTGGAGCTGTATGTTCTCTATGGTGGAGCTGTATGTTCTCTTGTCTAGAGGGGTCCTCTATGGTGGAGCTGAATGTTCTCTATGGTGGAGCTGTATGTTCTCTATGGTGGAGCTGTATATTCTCTATGGTGGAGCTGAATGTTCTCTTGTCAAGAGGGTCCTCTATGGTGGAGCTGTATATTCTCTTGTCTAGAGGGGTCATCTATGGTGGAGCTGTATATTCTTTTGTCTAGAGGGTCCTCTATGGCGGAGCTGTATATTCTCTATGGTGGAGCTTTGTGTTCTCTTGTCTAGAGGGTCCTCTATGGTGGAGCTGTATGCTCTCTATGGTGGAGCTGAATGTTCTCTTGTCTTGAGGGTCCTCTATGGTGGAGCCGTATGTTCTCTATGGTGGAGCTGAATGTTCTCTTGTCTAGATGGGTCCTCTATGGTGGAGCTGTATATTCTCTCGTCTAGGGTCCTCTATGGTGCTGTATGTTGTGGAGCTGTATGTTCTCTTGTCTAGAGGGTCCTCTATGGTGGAGCTGAATGTTCTCTATGGTGGAGCTGTATGTTCTCTATGGTGGAGCTGTATATTCTCTATGGTGGAGCTGAATGTTCTCTTGTCGAGAGGGTCCTCTATGGTGGAGCGGTGTGTTCTCTTGTCTAGAGGGGTCCTCTATGGTGGAGCGGTGTGTTCTCTTGTCTAGAGGGTCCTCTATGGTGGAGCTGAATGTTCTCTTGTCTAGAGGGGTCCTCTATGGTGGAGCTGTATATTCTCTTGTCTAGAGGGTCCTCTATGGTGGAGCTGTATATTCTATATGGTGGAGCTGTGTGGTCTCTTGTCTTGAGGGGTCCTCTATGGTGGAGCTGTGTGTTCTCTTGTCTAGAGGGGTCCTCTATGGTGGAGCTGTATATTCTCTTGTCTAGAGGGGTCCTCTATGGTGGAGCTGTATGTTCTCTTGTCTAGAGGGGTCCTCTATGGTGGAACTGTATGTTCTCTTGTCTAGAGGGTCCTCTATGGTGGAGATGTATATTCTTTGTCTAGAGGGTCATCTATGGTGGAGCTGTATGTTCTCTATGGTGGAGCTGTGTATTCTCTTGTCTAGAGGGATCCTCTATGATGGAGCTGTATGTTCTCTATGGTGGAGCTGTGTATTCTCTTGTCTAGAGGGGTCCTCTATGATGGAGCTGTATATTCTTTGTCTAGAGGGTCATCTATGGTGGAGCTGTATGTTCTCTATGGTGGAGCTGTGTATTCTCTTGTCTAGAGGGATCCTCTATGATGGAGCTGTATGTTCTCTATGGTGGAGCTGTGTATTCTCTTGTCTAGAGGGGTCCTCTATGATGGAGCTGTATATTCTCTATGGTGGAGCTGTGTGTTCTCTTGTCTAGAGGATATCCCAGTGGAATCATCAGTACATCGCAGCAAAGGTTTCCTGTGTGGAATATTTTACAAGTGAACTTTCTTGTTGGTCATATGGGTATTCCTCAAATAAAGTGCAGCACCATTTAGACCAATTTTGTAAACATTTTAATTAAAGATTTTGTATTTTTATGAGAGATTGAAATCTGCTCCGTGAGATGGGGTATTCAATGTATGGTCTTTTTGACATAAAATGTTGAGTTCACTGGATAAAGTGTTTCCTTTCAATAAAATACCTGATATTCCCATTCATGTTGGTGGGGTGTCCTGAAGTCAAATCAAATCGGTTTGCCACATGTGCCGAATACAACAAGTGTAGACTTTACCTTGAAAATGCACAAGCCTTTAACCAACAGTGCAGTTCGAGAAGAGTTAAGAAATATTTACCAAGTAGACTAAAATTTGTCGTGTCCTCTTCACGACTGTTTTGGAGTCCTCAGACTCGTTAAATGAAAAGTTTCTTCCAGTCTGCGGTGAGTAATCTCTGTTCTGATGTCCAGAAGTTATTTTCGGTCATAAGAGACAGTAGCAGCAATATTATGTACACAATAAGTTAAAAAAGTTACACAAAACACAAAGAAAACTAATAAAAATAGAACAATTGGTTGGAAGAATGTAAACGTCAGCCATGTTTTTGGGTCTGTGACCACCAACGTGTAATTTCACTGTCCTAAATCAGCTATTTTAAACCTTTGCTTTTACAAAATCCAGTGTCTTTCACAAGGAGCTAAGTGGATAGGGGAACAAAACCTCAGCAGGCCGACCAGAAGATGTTGGGAGTTGTTGAAATCCCATGTTGACACAGTCCTTGAGAGAGACTGGGTTTTATTGTTGTTTGCGCTAGAAGATAATGCCTGTTCAGAAATAGCGGAGCAGATTTACTTAGCCAATGTCAAACACATCACTGGGGGTGTGTGTGCATGCTGATGTGCATGTATCTCTGCCTGTGTGTGTGCATGTGATGTGCATGTATCTCTGCCTGTGTGTGTGTGGAAGTCTGCTCTGCGTGGGTGTGTGTATGTGTGTGCTTTGGCTCTTCTCCACACACTCCTCCTGCGTGTGTCATGTTCCACTGAAAGGGACAGATCAGCATTAAGTCCAGTGGGTTTGGTTGCAGATGTAATTCACTCTGAGTCAGGTCAGTCCAGGGACTTGGCTCTAGGACTAGATGACTGTTTGTTATCTTGTGGATCAAATCAAATCAAATCAAATTTATTTATATAGCCCTTCGTACATCAGCTGATATCTCAAAGTGCTGTACAGAAACCCAGCCTAAAACCCCAAACAGCAAACAATGCAGGTGGATCCACTGTAACATCGTTGGCTTGACATAGAAGAAGGTAAAAAGCTGTGTCCAGATGTGTCTTTTGCATAAATCTTGTCCCAGCCTATAGTTTGTACTTTTGGAGATTCCAGACCATTCTTTTCACTGTTCTGGTCATTGTGACATATTACCTAAGTGCCTACTGAGCCTAATCCCAGCGGCCCTATGGTGTGGCCTTGTAGAGATCTAGACTAGACATAGGCCTTATTGTCCAATTGGAACCTCCTCTAGCCTTGAACCAAGAACAGCATGTCCCATCGCCACACCAGACAGACCTAACGACTCTCCTCCCAGAATGTTTTCACCATTCGGATAGATCCATCAGGCCGGATGGTTTGGAGTGGGGGCCGGATGGTTTGGAGTGGGGGCCGGATGGTTTGGAGTCGGGCCGGATGGTTTGGAGTGGGGGGCCGGATGGTTTGGAGTGGGGCCGGATGGTTTTGGAGTGGGGGCCGGATGGTTTGGAGTGGGGCCGGATGGTTTGGAGCCGGATGGTTTGGAGTGGGGGGCCGGATGGTTGGAGCCAAGCTAGGTGGGTTTTGGAGTGGGGGCCAGGCTAGGTGGGTTTTGGAGTGGGGGCCAGGCTAGGTGGGTTTTGGAGTGGGGGGCCAGGCTGTCTGTCTCTAACTCTTTAGGCTCTGTAGTCTTTAGTGGAGCTGACACTGCCCCAGAGACATCATAGGGACACTCTTTCCATAATATGGTCTCTCGCTGTCTCTCTCTGGGCGTGTGTCTTAAGCTGGAAAAGCAATCAGCTTTGTAGCTACTGCCAATACAGCCCCATCCCTCACATGCGCAAAGACACTCCCAACGCTGCATCACTCCCATCCTGCATCAGTTGCTTTGACTCCCTCTCTGCTGCTGTTCTCCTGTTTTGTATCTGTGTGCCCCTGGTGGGCTCCATCTCTCTTTCTCTCTCTGGTTTTCCCTGTTTCTCTCTCGAACAGCTGTTGCTCTTGTGGAGGACAAAGGGCTCTGTTCGGCCCCGTGTGTGTGTGTGTGTGTGTGTGTGTGTGTGTGTGTGTGTGTGTGTGTGTGTGTGTGTGTGTGTGTGTGTGTGTGTGTGTGTGTGTGTGTGTGTGTGTGTGTGTGTGTGTGTGTGTGTGGAGGTTAGGGGGTTCAGTTGGCCCTGGTACACCTCTACTTCACAGCCTGCCTATGACTGCAGTCCACCACTAACAGATGCCAACATCAGTGTGTCACACACTCACATGTCTACACACACACTCACAGGCCTGCAGGTCTTTCGTTCACCCTCTGCTGCATTGTACTGCAGTTGAAGGTCAGGCGTTGAAGGGTTAAAGCCTCAGGAACACTGCTGGCTGAACAGGCGCTAAGGATTTGTCTGATGTATTCACCTAAGGCAGTTTGTGATGAATCAATGTCACTTCAAAAGAAATGGCAGTTTGGAACCACAATGCTTCAAATGTACTTTGATAGATGTTTAATGCATCCTCCGAGTCCTACAGATGGAGACAGAGGCAAAAATACACTTTTGCACAGGGATTTGCATTTACACAGTAAGTCTCTACACAGTGAGATGAATATGAGACGTAAGATGATAGAAACAACCTATTCAACCATTATTTTTGCTAACACACGCTAATACCTTCCCCACTCTGGATTCCCCATAGAGGTCAGTCAGTCGCGCCCATCTCTGCCTTGCTGCAGTGGCCTGGCACAGACCCAGGCTGGCTGGGTGGTCCAGACCGGGTCAGTTGGATCAATATGAGTGATGTCGGATGCCCACAGCGGCGCTTAGTGATTCACATGGATGGATTCTGCCCAGTGGCAAGGTTAGTCTGTCACTATATGTAGTCAGTCAGTACTGAGACTGAATCAGCTCTGTGTCAGTGGACTTCTGCATTAAGCCTGATATTCCCAGACCTACTGAGAGACTGAATCAGCTCTGTGTCAGTAGACTTCTGCATTAAGCCTGATATTCCCAGACCTACTGAGAGGCTGAATCAGCTCTGTGTCAGTAGACTTCTGCATTAAGCATGATATTCCCAGACCTACTGAGAGGCTGAATCAGCTCTGTGTCAGTAGACTTCTGCATTAAGCCTGATATTCCCAGACCTACTGAGAGACTGAATCAGCTCTGTGTCAGTAGACTTCTGCATTAAGTCTGATATTCCCAGACCTACTGAGACTGAATCAGCTCTGTGTCAGTGGACTACTGCATTAAGCCTGATATTCCCAGACCTACTGAGAGACTGAATCAGCTCTGTGTCAGTAGACTTCTGCATTAAGCCTGATATTCCCAGACCTACTGAGAGACTGAATCAGCTCTGTGTCAGTAGACTACTTTCGTGGTGCTATGTCATGGTAATGTGAAGTCGGGTGTTGTAAGATGACATCAGTTCTGTATTGTAATGGCTCTTCTGTTGTCCGTTATGTAATGGTTCTGATAGTGTTATCAAGTCCTTGTGATGGAGGGTTAAAGCGTTGCAGTGATAAAGTCCTTCCTCAGCACTGAGGGACTGGGAGTTATACTCCTGGGTTGTGTCCAGGAGGCTGCAAAGCACTGAACGTTGCCGATAGAAATGCTATGAATAGAACTGATATGATTCCTTATTCTACACGTCAGAGAGGCATGTCTGTTCTACACAAGTGATTTCTATCTGAACGACCCACAGTGGTTCGTAATGGCTGTATGGACACACCTCAGAACTGGGGTGCTGCTACTCAGGGGCGCCTCGACATCCCAGCAGGCTGCTACACAGGCCTAGCCCTGCAGGGTACCCTGCCAAGTCTCTCTATCCTGCAACACACACACACACACATACAGCATCTCCACTCTGCAGTGCTTTGACACACTCTGTATGCAGTGCTGTGGGGATCTCTAGGCCAGAGGCAGAAGAGACTGCTGGCTAGGGTAACAGTTTCAGCTTCCTGCAACAGAGTAGTCTGGTTCTATCCTGGGTGTATGGTGAGTGAAGTGGGTGGGTGCTGTTATCTTTCTTAATATCCAGGGCTGTCGATAGTCAGCTTTCTGGCTGCTGAGAAATCCGTTGTGTAACATGGGATTTACGGAGGAATTTGTATGGATTTATAGTCAATCAGGAAGTGCTTTATGCAGTACTACCAGTGGGTAACTGAGGAGAGGGAGAGTGTTCCCCCTTCTATGTACTCTGACACATTAGTCAGTTCTCTGACCTCCAAGCTACCAGACTAGGTGATCAATGGCTTTGTTTATTTCTGGAACAATAGAACATTAGAGCAGTTCCTACTGATCAGAGAACAAGCTATGATCAGTAGGAACTGTTCTATGATCAGCAGGATCTGTTCTCTGATCGGTAGGAACTGTTCTCTGATCGGTAGGAACTGTTCTCTGATCGGTAGGAACTGTTCTCTGATCGGTAGGAACTGTTCTCTGATCGGTAGGAACTGTTCTCTGATCGGTAGGAACTGTTCTCTGATCGGTAGGAACTGTTCTCTGATCGGTAGGAACTGTTCTCTGATCGGTAGGAACTGCTCTCTGATCGGTAGGAACTGCTCTCTGATCGGTAGGAACTGCTCTCTGATCGGTAGGAACTGCTCTCTGATCGGTAGGAACTGCTCTCTGATCGGTAGGAACTGCTCTCTCTGATCGGGTAGGAACTGCTCTCTGATCGGTAGGAACTGCTCTCTGATCGGTAGGAACTGCTCTCTGATCGGTAGGAACTGCTCTCTGATCGGTAGGAACTGCTCTCTGATCGGTAGGAACTGCTCTCTGATCGGTAGGAACTGTTCTCTGATCGGTGAATCTCTCTGATCAGTAGGAACTGCTCTCTGATCGGTAGGAACTGTTCTCTGATCAGTAGGAACTGCTCTCTGATCAGTAGGAACTGCTCTCTGATCAGTAGGAACTGCTCTCTGATCAGTAGGAATCGTTTGAACAGTCAGGCTTTTGTCAAGGTTGGGTTGTCTTATTCAAGTAAGCATCACTGAGAGCTTTTTATTAAAGGTTTTATTTGACCCTTAGTTTACCAGGTAAGTTGACTGAGAACACATTCTCATTTACAGCAATGACCTGGGGAATAGTTACAGCGGAGAGGAGGGGATGAATGAGCCTATTGGAAGCTAGGGAGGATTAGGTGGCCATGATGGTATGAGGACCAGATTGGGAATCTAGCCAGGACACCGAGGTTAACACCCTACTCTTACAATAAGTGCCATGGGATCTTTAGTGTCCACAGAGTCAGGACACCTGTTTAACGTCCCATCCGAAAGACCACACCCTACACAGGGCAATGTCACTGCCCTGAGGCATTGGATATTTTATTTTAGACTGGAGGAAAGAGTGCCTCCTATTGGCCCTCCAACCCCACTTCCAACAGCATCTGGTCTCCCATACAGGGACCTACTAGTGGAAACCCTGTTTAGCTTCAGAGGCAAGCCAGCAGTGGGATGCAGGGTGGTAAATGCTGCTGGCAAAGCTGCTATCTGAGAAAGATCAGTTGGCTGGACAGTACAGTCCTTTGTAGGTAGGTGGGTGTGTTGGGTGGATGACTCAAGAGTCCAGAGCTTAGGCTGTGGGTGAATGGAAGGAATGGTCTCATCATGTGACCTTCTATTTAGGTTTTAAGGCATTTTCATGGTAAATAATAAACACAATAGGCATAGAACACTTACAGTGACGTGTCCATGGCAACCCACCCTCCTCAGGCTATAGCCTAACTATAAACCAATGGAGGCTTAAAGGCTCTGCATGGTCAATCCGGCAATCTGAAGTGACGTACAGCATTTACTGCGATGTAGCCTCCACAGATGTCAGGGCTTTACACATCTTGCACTTAGTAGACAGAGCTATTGTGAAGGAAGTGTTCAAGAAAGTGACTTTGTTTAGGCATAGTGCTTACCGCCCCACCTACCAATCATGCTCTATGGATCCCGGCACTGCAGTATGATGCTTAATTTGGCCTCTGCATGCCCCCAGTAGGCTCCACATTTTTGGATTAAGCATAAATTGCTGCCAGGCTAAAAAGCTAGGCTAAAAGCTAAGCTAAGGTTGCATGCTATTTGTGTAGTTTTCTTGTTAGTGGGGTCTTAGGAAGGTGTTAGCTTTCTTTCACCAGCTCGTTATGCTGGCCATGGCTAGCTGCTAAACACCAGGTAGCGTCCACTACCCCCGCATGCGCACGACTGCTGCTCTGTGTGAAAACGCTGTCAATAGGGAGGCATTAGCAGAGTGCACGTTTATCACGACTGGATAGCGCTAGCGATAATCACCTTAATTGCTTTGTGCCTGTGATGACTGGCTACGTTGGGTTGGGTTCTCATGTGCATTCGTGGATCACTTTGCAGCCTCTTCTCTTAAATTAGATCGGACATAGTGTTTGTCCTTTTTGGAGTGTTACAATTTTATACGAGCTACAGAATATTAGTCTAGATTCTGTGGTGAGAATGATATGTTAGTTGTTACACCAATACGGTACTCTAGTCGGCGCCGACTGAGATGGCCGCCTCGCTTCGCGTTCCTAGGAAACTATGCAGTTTTTTGTTTTTTTACGTGTTATTTCTTACATTAGTACCCCAGGTCATCTTAGGTTTCATTACATACAGTCGAGAAGAACTACTGAATATAAGATCAGCGTCAACTCACCATCAGTACGACCAAGAATATGTTTTCCGCGACGCGGATCCTGTGTTCTGCCTTACAAACAGGACAACGGAATGGATCGCATGCAGCGACCCAAGGAAACGACTCCGAAAAAAGAGGGAAACGCGGCGGTGTTCTGGTCAGACTCCGAAAAAGGGCACATCGCGCACCACTTCCCAGTATTCTTCTTGCCAATGTCCAGTCTCTCGACAACAAGGTTGATGAAATCCGAGCAAGGGTGGCATTCCAGAGGGATATCAGAGACTGCAACGTTCTCTGCTTTACGGAGACATGGCTTACTAGGAAAACGCTATCCAGGGCGGTACAGCCAACGGGTTTCTCCACGCATCGCGCCGACAGAAACAAACATCTCTCTGGTAAGAAGAGTGGAGGGGGCGTATGCCTCATGACTAACGGGACATGGTGTGATGAAGGAAACATACAGGAACTCAAATCCTTCTGTTCACCTGATTTAGAATTCCTCACAATCAAATGTAGACCGCATTATCTTCCAAGAGAATTCTCTTCGATTATAATCACAGCCGTATATATCCCCCCAAGCAGACACATCGATGGCTCTGAACGAACTTTATTTAACTCTTTGCAAACTGGAAAACATTTATCCGGAGGCTGCATTCATTGTAGCTGGGGATTTTAACAAAGCCAATCTGAAAACAAGACTCCCTAAATTTTATCAGCATATCGATTGCGCAACCAGGGGTGGTAAAACCTTGGATCACTGTTACTCTAACTTCCGCGACGCATATAAGGCCCTGCCCCGCCCCCTTTCGGAAAAGCTGACCACGACTCCATTTTGCTGATCCCTGCCTACAGGCAGAAATTAAAACAAGAGGCTCCCACGCTGAGGTCTGTCCAACGCTGGTCAGACCAAGCTGACTCTACACTCCAAGACTGCTTCCATCACGTGGACTGGGACATGTTTCGTATTGCGTCAGATGGGAATATTGACGAATACGCTGATTCGGTGTGCGAGTTCATTAGAACGTGCGTCGAAGATGTCGTTCCCATAGCAACGATAAAAACATTCCCTAACCAGAAACCGTGGATTGATGGCAGCATTCGCGTGAAACTGAAAGCGCGAACCACTGCTTTTAATCAGGGCAAGGTGTCTGGCAACATGACTGAATACAAACAGTGCAGCTATTCCCTCCGTAAGGCTATCAAACAAGCTAAGCGTCAGTACAGAGACAAAGTGGAATCTCAATTCAATGGCTCAGACACAAGAGGCATGTGGCAGGGTCTACAGTCAATCACGGACTACAAGATGAAATCCAGCCCAGTCACGGACCAGGATGTCTTGCTCCCAGGCAGACTAAATAACTTTTGCCCGCTTTGAGGACAATACAGTGCCACTGACACGGCCTGCAACGGAAACATGCAGTCTCTCCTTCACTGCAGCCGAGGTGATTAAGACATTTAAACGTGTTAACCCTCGCAAGGCTGCAGGCCCAGACGGCATCCCCAGCCGCGCCCTCCGAGCATGCGCAGACCAGCTGGTGTGTTTTACGGACATATTCAACTCAATCCCTATACCAGTCCTGCTGTTCCCACATGAGGGCCACCATTGTTCCTGTTCCCAAGAAAGCTAAGGTAACTGAGCTAAACGACTACCGCCCGTAGCACTCACTTCCGTCATCATGAAGTGCTTGAGAGACTAGTCAAGGACCATATCACCTCCACCCTACCTGACACCCTAGACCCACTCCAATTTGCTTACCGCCCAAATAGGTCCACAGACGATGCAATCTCAAATCCACACTGCACACTGCCCTAACCCACCTGGACAAGAGGAATACCTATGTGAGAATGCTGTTCATCGACTACAGCTCGGCATTCAACACCATAGTACCCTCCAAGCTCGTCATCAAGCTCGAGACCTGGGTCCCGACCCCGCCCTGTGCAACTGGGTACTGGACTTCCTGACGGGCCCCCCCCAGGTGGTGAGGGTAGGCAACAACATCTCCTCCCCGCGGATCCTCACACGGGGGCCCCACAAGGGTGCGTTCTGAGCCCTCTCCTGTACTCCTGTTCACCCACGACTGCGTGGCCACGCACGCTCCAACTCAATCATCAAGTTTGCGGACGACACAACAGTGGTAGGCTTGATTACCAACAACGACGAGACGGCCTACAGGGAGGAGGTGAGGGCCCTTGGAGTGTGGTGTCAGGAAAATAACCTCACACTCAACGTCAACAAAACTAAGGAGATGATTGTGGACTTCAGGAAACAGCAGAGGGAACACCCCTATCCACATCGATGGAACAGTAGTGGAGAGGGTAGCTAGTTTTAAGTTCCTCGGCATACACATCACAGACAAACTGAATTGGTCCACTCACACTGACAGCGTCGTGAAGAAGGCGCAGCAGCGCCTATTCAACCTCAGGAGGCTGAAGAAATTCGGCTTGTCACCAAAAGCACTCACAAACTTCTACAGATGCACAATCGAGAGCATCCTGGCGGGCTGTATCACCGCCTGGTACGGCAACTGCCCGCCCTCAACCGTAAGGCTCTCCAGAGGTAGTGAGGACTGCACAACGCATCACCGGGGGCAAACTACCTTGCCCTCCAGAACACCTACACCACCCGTTGTTACAGGAAGGCCATAAAGATCATCAAGGACATCAACCACCCGAACCACTGCCTGTTCACCCCGCTATCATCCAGAAGTAGGTCAGTACAGGTGCATCAAAGCTGGGACCGAGAGACTGAAAACAGCTTCTATCTCAAGGCCATCAGACTGTTAAATAGCCACCACTAACATTGAGTGGCTGCTGCCAACACACTGTCATTGACACTGACCCAACTCCAGCCATTTTAATAATGGGAATTGATGGGAAATGATGTAAATATATCACTAGCCACTTTAAACAATGCTACCTTATATAATGTTACTTACCCTACATTATTCATCTCATATACATATGTATATACTGTACTCTACAACATCGACTGCATCCTTATGTAACACATGTATCACTAGCCACTTTAACTATGCCACTTTGTTTACTTTGTCTACATACTCATCTCATATGTATATACTGTACTCGATACCATCTACTGTATGCTGCTCTGTACCATCACTCATTCATATATCCTTATGTACATGTTCCTTATCCCCTTACACTGTGTATAAGACAGTAGTTTTGGAATTGTTAGTTAGATTACTTGTTGGTTATCACTGCATTGTCGGAACTAGAAGCACAAGCATTTCGCTACACTCGCATTAACATCTGCTAACCATGTGTATGTGACAAATAAAATTTGATTTGATTTGATTTGATTTGATCCACCGCTCTAATGTCCGTTTTGAAGTTGGTTAGTTAGGGTTAGGATTCAGGGAGGGAAAGCTGGTCCTGGATCTGAGACTTGCTCAACTTCTACCAGGGATTGTCTGCTCCAAGATGTCTCAGAGGTTGCTCAAAACAAGAACCCTTCAACCATTCTAAGTTTTTTTTCTCTCTCTCACCACCTCTCTCTCTCTCAAGCTCGCTCCACTTTCACTGAACACTGCACTATTGTTTATCTTGGAATGTCCTGGGAAAGTTTGTATCCAAAGAAGGAGCTTCTGCTCTCAGCTGACCTCCATCATTGTTGGGGCAGAATTCATGTTCCACCAAGCTTCTTTGCTCCACATTTGTTTTCTGTCTGTCGCAGATGGCACTCTGGATCAAGGAGGGATAATTAATCACAAGCTCAGAGAGGAACTGAGTTTGAATGTGTCAACCTTTAGTAAAGGGGACGCATACCTCTCATTTCTCACACTTAAAGAACCAAACACACAAAGGGTCAAAAGTTCAACGGGTGAAGAAACATGGCATATTTGTGATTCTCATCACATGCCTCATCTAGAGGAACCTGTAGTTGAGGAACAGGAATGATAATGGGGTGAATGTTTGGCCAGGATACGACTTTAAAGAACAAGGAGCCCACTGTATGCGCTGTGAGAAATGACAAATGACATCACATCTCTGGCATCTTAGCGATGTTGAAAATCAAACCAGTGTGACAGCCATGCCCTAGGCGACGACGACGTAGATGCCGATTATGACAGTCCCCCCCCGCACCTCTCTGATTTCCCTAGAGGCTGAAAGGGGGCCTCAGGAGTGACCATGTGAGTCACTTTAGATCCGGGATGGGCAACATAATGGGGAGTGGGGGCCACAAAACATCTGAACTCATCATGAGGGGCTGCAGTTGCTCGCGAATCTGCCTACTCACACGTGTATTTTATTGATCCAAAGGCCGTTGCCTATCCCTGCTCTAAGAGTTGTACAAAGTGAGTAGAAAGTCACTCATAATAATTCACAGCTGTAATGGCTGCCTAATATCAACATAAGCAGCTAGGTGTAGATGGGGGATGGGCAACTGTAATGGGGGTGGGGGCCTTCAAAAGGTTGCCCGTCCCTGCTTTAGACCAAAGCTTTAGACCAAAGCAGAGTAGAATGTCAGTCAGTTGTCCAGTGATGTAGTATCTCCTTGTATTAGCAGACGTACTGCTCTGCATGCTTGTATATTGAGAACTGATAGGGGTAAATCTCAACGCGTTCCTCATATCCTCTGTCATCCACCCTATCCCTGCTTCCTTCGTAAAATGTCAGAGGGAGGCAAGTTCCCTCCCTCAATCCTAACCTTACCATCATGGAGAAAACACAACAGCTGATCCTAGACCAGCGTCTGAAGGCAGCATTATCACTCTCCTGTGTCTCCACAAATCAAAAAGCCCAGGTCTGTGATTGACAGCTATGAGGTCCCGCCCATCACTGTTTTAAAGCCTTTCTTCTCCTCTCAACACCTCTTTATTGGACTCTTCCAGACGTGTTGACACGTTGCCTCCTGTTCCATGCCTGTGGCCACACATAGCCAAGCCCAGTCATCAGCACCCCTACATTTTAGCATTGTTGTACACAGATACACACACAAACACACACACCTAAGCATCTGGTGCCGAGTTTGTGTACAGTCGGTACAGAAAGCATCCCCTGCTTTCAATGAGGAGCTCGCTGGGGAACTCTAGCCCTGTGGGGAACTTCAAAACAAAGATGGCTAACCTTCAATTTAGGAGTCCTCGCATCCCCTACGGCACCTGCTTAGAAGGAATTCAGCTATCAGTTCAACAGGCTCATGAGTGATAGTGAGAGCTACAATAAGGCAAAATTAAATGAATGTATTTTGTGATGAAGACCTTTCAAAACCATCTTTCTGTCATTGCTCTTTAGAACATGCATCCAAGCATATACCCTGAACTAGGTAGTTCGCTCTATTTGTAGGCCATTGCTATATGAGAACATTCTATCTGGATAATATCAGCTAGGTAATAGATGATTTAACCACTGATAATATCAGCTAGGTAATATGATTTAATTTACCAGCTAGGTAATAGGATGAATTAACACTGGATAATATCAGCTAGGTAATAGATGATTTAACTACTGGATAATACCAGCTAGGTAATAGATGATTTAACTACTGGATAATATCAGCTAGGTAATAGATTATTTAACCACTGATAATATCAGCTAGGTAATAGAGATTTAACTACTGGATAATACCAGCTAGGTAATAGATGATTTAACTACTGATAATACCAGCTAGGTATAGATGATTTAACTACTGGATAATATCAGCTAGGTAATAGATGATTTAACTACTGGATAATATCAGCTAGGTAATAGATGATTTAACTACTGATAATATCAGCTAGGTAATAGATTATTTAACTACTGATAATATCAGCTAGGTAATAGATGATTTAACTACTGGATAATATCAGCTAGGTAATAGATGATTTAACTACTGGATAATACCAGCTAGGTAATAGATGATTTAACTACTGGATAATATCAGCTAGGTAATAGATGATTTAACTACTGATAATATCAGCTAGTAATAGATGATTTAACTACTGATAATATCAGCTAGGTAATAGATGATTTAACTACTGATAATATCAGCTAGGTAATAGATGATTTAACTACTGCTAGGTAATAGATGATTTAACTACTGGATAATATCAGCTAGGTAATAGATGATTTAACTACTGGATAATACCAGCTAGGTAATAGATGATTTTAACTACTGGATAATATCAGCTAGGTAATAGATGATTTAACTACTGGATAATATCAGCTAGGTAATAGATGATTTAACTACTGGATAATATCAGCTAGGTAATAGATGATTTAACTACTGGATAATATCAGCTAGGTAATAGATGATTTAACTAATGGGATAATATCAGCTAGGTAATAGATGATTTAACTACTGGATAATACCAGCTAGGAAAATAGATGATTTAACTACTGATAATACCAGCCAGGTAATAGATGATTTAACTACTTCGGATAATACCAGCAAGGTAATAGATGATTTAACTACTGGGATAATACCAGCTAGGTAATAGATGATTTAACTACTGATAATATCAGCTAGGTGTAATATGATTTAACTACTGGATAATACCAGCTAGGTAATAGATGATTTAACTACTGGATAATACAGCAGGTGATGTGGGTGGCTGTAGATGACACGTGGGCAATGCTGGGTCCTCTTTACTACACTGCCATTGGATGAATCCTTTAGTGTGGTGTCTGGAAAACAACCTCTCACTGAACGTCAACAAAACAAAGGAGATGACTCGTGGACTTCAGGAAACAGCAGAGGGAGCACCCTCCTATCCACATCGTTGGGACAGCAGTGGAGAAGGTGGAAGCTCCTGGGCAAACAATATCACAGACAGACAGGCTTGCACCCAAACCCTGATAAACTTTTACAGATGCGCAAGCGAGAACATTCTGTCAGCATCACCGCCTGGTACGGGAACTGCTCCACCCACAACCGCAAGGCTCTCCAGAGGGTGGTGCGGTCTGCACAACGCATCACCAGGGGCAAATTACCTGCCCTCCAGGACACCTTGAGCACCCGATGTCACAGGAAGACTAAAAAGATCATCAAGGACAATAACTACCCGAGCCACTATCTGTTCACACCACTATCATCCAGAAGGCGAGGTCAGTACAGGTGCATCAAAGCTGGGACCGAGAGATTGAAAAAGAGCTATCTCAAGGCCATCAGACTGCTGAACAGCCATCACTAACTCAGAGAGGCTGCTGCACACATTGAGACCTGATCACTAATAAATGGATCACTAGTCACTTTAAATAATGTTTACATATCTTACATCACATGTATATACTGTATTTATACCATCTATTGCACCTTGCCTATGCCGCTCGGCCATCTCGCATCCATATACTTATATGTACATATTCTCATTCACCCTTTTAGATTTGTGTGTATTAGGTAGTTGTTAGATATTACTGCACTGTCGGAACTAGAAGCACAAGCATTTCGCTACACTCATGCACCATGTGTATGTAACTAATACAATTTGATTTGATTAATCCTTAGTTAGTGGACCTAGAGCTGGGTATTAGGGGTAGTTAAATCATTTATTACTGTAGCAGCAGATTGGGGGAGTTGGATTAATCCTGTAGTACAGTAGCAGGAGATTAGGGAGTTGGATTAATCCTGTAGTACAGTAGCAGGAGATTAGGGGAGTTGGATTAATCCTTTAGTACTGTAGCAGCAGATTGGGGAGTTGGATTAATCCTGTAGTACAGTAGCAGGAGATTAGGGGAGTTGGGTGCATCCTGTAGTACAGTAGCAGGCGATTAGGGGGAGTTGGATTAATCCTGTAGTACTGTAGCAGGAGATTAGGGGGAGTTGGGTGCATCCTGTAGTACAGTAGCAGGCGATTAGGGGGAGTTGGATTAATCCTGTAGTACAGTAGCAGGCGATTAGGGGGAGTTGGATTAATCCTGTAGTACAGTAGCAGCAGATTAGGGGAGTTGGATTAATCCTGTAGTACAGTAGCAGGCGATTAGGGGAGTTGGATTAATCCTGTAGTACAGTAGCAGCAGATTGGGGGGAGTTGGATTAATCCTGTAGTACAGTAGCAGGCGATTAGGGGGAGTTGGATTAATCCTGTAGTACAGTAGCAGGCGATTAGGGGAGTTGGATTAATCCTGTAGTACAGTAGCAGGCGATTAGGGGAGTTGGATTAATCCTGTAGTACAGTAGCAGCAGATTGGGGGGAGTTGGATTAATCCTGTAGTACAGTAGCAGGCGATTAGGGGGAGTTGGATTAATCCTGTAGTACTGTAGCAGGAGATTAGGGGGAGTTGGATTAATCCTGTAGTACAGTAGCAGGCGATTAGGGGGAGTTGGATTAATCCTGTAGTACAGTAGCAGGCGATTAGGGGGAGTTGGATTAATCCTGTAGTACAGTAGCAGGCGATTAGGGGGAGTTGGATTAATCCTGTAGTACAGTAGCAGGAGATTAGGGGGAGTTGGATTAATCCTGTAGTACAGTAGCAGGAGATTAGGGGAGTTGGATTAATCCTTTAGTACTGTAGCAGGAGATTAGGGGAGTTGGATTAATCCTTTAGTACTGTAGCAGGAGATTAGGGGGAGTTGGATTAATCCTGTAGTACTGTAGCAGGAGATTAGGGTGAGTTGGATTAATCCTGTAGTACTGTAGCAGGAGATTAGGGGGAGTTGGATTAATCCTGTAGTACAGTAGCAGGCGATTAGGGGAGTTGGATTAATCCTGTAGTACAGTAGCAGGCGATTAGGGGAGTTGGATTAATCCTGTAGTACAGTAGCAGGCGATTAGGGGAGTTGGATTAATCCTGTAGTACAGTAGCAGCAGATTGGGGGAGTTGGATTAATCCTGTAGTACAGTAGCAGGCGATTAGGGGAGTTGGATTAATCCTGTAGTACAGTAGCAGGCGATTAGGGGAGTTGGATTAATCCTGTAGTACTGTAGCAGGAGATTAGGGGAGTTGGATTAATCCTGTAGTACAGTAGCAGCAGATTGGGGGGAGTTGGATTAATCCTGTAGTACAGTAGCAGCAGATTGGGGGGAGTTGGATTAATCCTGTAGTACAGTAGCAGGCGATTAGGGGGAGTTGGATTAATCCTGTAGTACAGTAGCAGGCGATTAGGGGGAGTTGGATTAATCCTGTAGTACTGTAGCAGGAGATTAGGGGTAGTTGGATTAATCCTGTAGTACTGTAGCAGGAGATTAGGGGGAGTTGGATTAATCCTGTAGTACAGTAGCAGGCGATTAGGGGGAGTTGGATTAATCCTGTAGTACAGTAGCAGGCGATTAGGGGGAGTTGGATTAAACCTGTAGTACAGTAGCAGGCGATTAGGGGGAGTTGGATTAATCCTGTAGTACAGTAGCAGGAGATTAGGGGGAGTTGGATTAATCCTGTAGTACTGTAGCAGGAGATTAGGGGAGTTGGATTAATCCTTTAGTACTGTAGCAGGAGATTAGGGGAGTTGGATTAATCCTTTAGTACTGTAGCAGGAGATTAGGGGAGTTGGATTAATCCTTTAGTACTGTAGCAGGAGATTAGGGGAGTTGGATTAATCCTGTAGTACAGTAGCAGGCGATTAGGGGGAGTTGGATTAATCCTGTAGTACTGTAGCAGGCGATTAGGGGAGTTGGATTAATCCTGTAGTACTGTAGCAGGAGATTAGGGGAGTTGGATTAATCCTGTAGTACTGTAGCAGGAGATTAGGGGAGTTGGATTAATCCTGTAGTACTGTAGCAGGAGATTAGGGGGAGTTGGGTGCATCCTGTAGTACTGTAGCAGGAGATTAGGGGGAGTTGGATTAATCCTGTAGTACTGTAGCAGGAGATTAGGGGGAGTTGGATTAATCCTGTAGTACTGTAGCAGGAGATTAGGGGAGTTGGATTAATCCTTTAGTACTGTAGCAGGAGATTAGGGGGAGTTGGATTAATCCTTTAGTACTGTAGCAGGAGATTAGGGGGAGTTGGATTAATCCTTTAGTACTGTAGCCGGAGATTAGGGGGAGTTGGATTAATCCTGTAGTACTGTAGCAGGAGATTAGGGGAGTTGGATTAATCCTTTAGTACTGTAGCAGGAGATTAGGGGAGTTGGATTAATCCTTTAGTACTGTAGCAGGAGATTAGGGGAGTTGGATTAATCCTTTAGTACTGTAGCCGGAGATTAGGGGAGTTGGATTAATCCTGTAGTACTGTAGCAGGAGATTAGGGAGTTGGATTAATCCTTTAGTACTGTAGCAGGAGATTAGG
>NW_025749958.1:0-21585 GCF_021184085.1 Oncorhynchus gorbuscha | reverse complement strand
CTGAGAACAAGCAAATCTGAAAATCTGGGGACAAGAGAACAAGGGAATCTGAGAACAAGATAATCTGAGAACAAGCTAATCTGAAAATCTGGGGACAAGAGAACAAGGGAATCTGAGAACAAGATAATCTGAGAACAAGAGAATCTGAGAACAAGCTAATCTGAAAATCTGGGGACAAGAGAACAAGGGAATCTGAGAACAAGAGAATCTGAGAACAAGCTAATCTGAAAATCTGGGGACAAGAGAACAAGGGAATCTGAGAACAAGAGAATCTGAGAACAAGAGAAACTGAGAACAAGCTAATCTGAGAATCTGGGGACAAGAGAACAAGAGAATCTGAGAACAAGAGAATCTGAGAACAAGAGAAACTGAGGACAAGAGAATCTGAGAACAAGAGAAACTGAGGACAAGAGAACAAGAGAATCTGAGAACAGGAGAATCTGAGAAAAAGAGAATAAGAGAATCTGAGAACAAGAGAATCTGAGAACAAGAGAAACTGAGAACAAGCTAATCTGAGAATCTGGGGACAAGAGAACAAGAGAATCTGAGAACAAGAGAATCTGAGAACAAGAGAAACTGAGGACAAGAGAATCTGAGAACAAGAGAAACTGAGGACAAGAGAACAAGAGAATCTGAGAACAGGAGAATCTGAGAAAAAGAGAATAAGAGAATCTGAGAACAAGAGATGCTGAGAACCTAAGAACAGGAGACTTTTTGTGTTACACTGGGATGAGAGAAAAACTGTCCTTTTTCTAGATGAGTTGTGATTGTGCATTACTGTAAATGTCTGAGGACATTTCAGGGATATTTTCAACTGTGTTCTGCATCTGTCTTCCAATAGAACATAAGTACTTAACTCATCCAAAGGGTTCACATCCAAACCAATGTTAAGCTGTATTAAATAAAACATCACATGTCATCAAATTGTATCATATCATTGTGATATGATGGAACACTTTGTGTTATTATGGGAGCAGTCCAACGACCAGATGAGATGCCAACCCACGCTTTGAGTTTGCATACAAAATAACAGCAGCATGGGCTAAACTGTCTGCCAATAATAATCACCTCACAGTGACAAAAATCTGCGCTCCCTTAAACATTCGCAAATGATAATCCACATCAAAGCTTTTATTTTGTGATTTTTGCAGTTTAACCGGTTAATTCATGCAACTACAGAGATGACAGGGATGTGGATAAAGCCCAGCAGAGGAGGCAAAGTACCTATTCTCCTCTTTCCCTCTTCCTCTGCAGGTATTTCATGTGTTAACACTCCATTCCACTGCTCTGCTGCACAATGAACCTCACACTGAACCATACCAATCTCACACTGAACCTTACCAACCTCACACTGAACCTTACCAACCTCACACTGAACCTTACCAACCTCACACTGAACCGTACCAACCTCACACTGAACCGTACCAACCTCACACTGAAACTTACCAACCTCACACTGATCCTTACTACCTCACACTGAACCTTACCAACCTCACACTGAACCTTACCAACCTCACACTGAACCTCACACTGAACCTTACCAACCTCACACTGAACCTTACCAACCTCACACTGAACCTTACCAACCTCACACTGAACCTTACTACCTCACACTGAACCTTACCAACCTCACACTGAACCTCACACTGAACCTTACCAACCTCACACTGAACCTTACCAACCTCACACTGAACCTTACCAACCTCACACTGAACCTTACTACCTCACACTGAAACTTACCAACCTCACACTGAACCTTACCAACCTCACACTGAACCTTACCAACCTCACACTGAACCTTACCAACCTCACACTGAACCATACCAACCTCACACTGAACCTTACCAACCTCACACTGAACATTACCAACCTCACACTGAACCTTACTACCTCACACTGAAACTTACCAACCTCACACTGAACCTTGCCAACCTCACACTGAACCTTACCAACCTCACACTGAACCATACCAACCTCACACTGAACCTTACCAACCTCACACTGAACCTTACCAACCTCACACTGAACCTTACCAACCTCACACTGAACCTTACCAACCTCACACTGAACCTTACCAACCTCACACTGAACCTTGCCAACCTCACACTGAACCTTACCAACCTCACACTGAACCTTACCAACCTCACACTGAACCTTACCAACCTCACACTGAACCTTACCAACCTCACACCGAACCTTACCAACCTCACACCAAACCTTAACAACCTCACACTGAACCATACCAGCCGCACACCGAACCTTACCAACCTCACACTGAACCTCACACTGAACCTTACCAACCTCACACTGAACCTTACCAACCTCACACTGAACCTTACCAACCTCACACTGAACCTTACTACCTCACACTGAACCTTACCAACCTCACACTGAACCTTACCAACCTCACACTGAAACTTACCAACCTCACACTGAACCTTACCAACCTCACACTGAACCTTACCAACCTCACACTGAACCTTACCAACCTCACACTGAACCATACCAACCTCACACTGAACCTTACCAACCTCACACTGAACCTTACCAACCTCACACTGAACCTTACCAACCTCACACTGAACCTTACCAACCTCACACTGAATCTTACCAACCTCACACCGAACCTTACCAACCTCACACTGAACCTTACCAACCTCACACTGAACCTTACCAACCTCACACTGAACCTTACTACCTCACACTGAAACTTACCAACCTCACACTGAACCTTACCAACCTCACACTGAACTTTGCCAACCTCACACTGAACCTTACCAACCTCACACTGAACCATACCAACCTCACACTGAACCTTACCAACCTCACACTGAACCTTACCAACCTCACACTGAACGTTTACCAACCTCACACTGAACCTTACCAACCTCACACTGAACCTTGCCAACCTCACACTGAACCTTACCAACCTCACACTGAACCTTACCAACCTCACACTGAACCTTACCAACCTCACACTGAACCTTACCAACCTCACACTGAACCTTACCAACCTCACACCGAACCTTACCAACCTCACACTGAACCTTAACCTCACACCAAACCTTAACAACCTCACACTGAACCATACCAGCCGCACACCGAACCTCACACCGAACCTTACCAACCTCACACCGAACCTTGCCAACCTCACACTGAACCTTGCCAACCTCACACTGAACCTTGCCAACCTCACACTGAACCTTACCAACCTCACACCGAACCTTACCAACCTCACACCGAACCTTACCAACCTCACACCAAACCTTACCAACCTCACACCAAACCTTACCAACCTCACACTGAACCTTACCAACCTCACACTGAACCTTACCAACCTCACACTGAACCTCACTGAACCTTACCAACCTCACACTGAACCTTACCAACCTCACACCGAACCTTACCAACCTCAAACCGAACCTTACCAACCTCAAACCGAACCTTAACAACCTCAAACCGAACCTTACCAACCTCACACCAAACCTTACCAACCTCACACCAAACCTTACCAACCTCACACCAAACCTTACCAACCTCACACTGAACCTTACCAACCTCACACTGAACCTTACCAACCTCACACTGAACCTCACTGAACCTTACCAACCTCACACTGAACCTTACCAACCTCACACTGAACCTTACCAACCTCACACTGAACCTTACAACCTCACACTGAACCTTACCAACCTCACACTGAACCTTACCAACCTCACACTGAACCTTACCAACCTCACACTGAACCTTACCAACCTCACACTGAACCTTACCAACCTGACACTGAACCGTACCAACCTCACACTGAAACTTACCAACCTCACACTGATCCTTACTACCTCACACTGAACCTTACCAACCTCACACTGAACCTTACCAACCTCACACTGAACCTCACACTGAACCTTACCAACCTCACACTGAACCTTACCAACCTCACACTGAACCTTACCAACCTCACACTGAACCTTACTACCTCACACTGAACCTTACCAACCTCACACTGAACCTTACCAACCTCACACTGAACCTCACACTGAACCTTACCAACCTCACACTGAACCTTACCAACCTCACACTGAACCTTACCAACCTCACACTGAACCTTACTACCTCACACTGAACCTTACTACCTCACACTGAACCTTACCAACCTCACACTGAAACTTACCAACCTCACACTGAACCTTACCAACCTCACACTGAACCTTACCAACCTCACATTGAACCATACCAACCTCACACTGAACCTTACCAACCTCACACTGAATCCTAACAACCTCACACTGAACCTTACTAACCTCACACCAAACCTTACCAACCTCACACTGAACCTTACCAACCTCACACTGAACCTTGCCAACATCACACTGAACCTTACCAACCTCACACTGAACCTTACCAACCTCACACTGAACCTTACCAACCTCACACTGAACCTTACCAACCTCACACTGAACCTTACCAACCTCACACCGAACCTTACCAACCTCACACTGAACCTTAACCTCACACCAAACCTTAACAACCTCACACTGAACCATACCAGCCGCACACCGAACCTCACACCGAACCTTACCAACCTCACACCAAACCTTGCCAACCTCACACCAAACCTTACCAACCTCACACCAAACCTTACCAACCTCACACTGAACCTTACCAACCTCACACTGAACCTTACTGTCACGTAGACTAGGCCAGAAGGCTAAACTGGATAACCTAACCTCTATCAAAATAAAAAGATGGCGGAACCGCAAAAGTTCTTCTGTGCAAAGGTGTTTATTTACAAGTGATTCCGGAACAAGAAAACAACAGTACTGCCATCAACGTCTACCTTATGGGACAGCTTAAAAACAATGCTGCCCCATCCACAGCTCAATCCAAAACAAAAAACCTCCCCATGACTGAAAGAGAGGCTCCTTTTGTAGGGCTAGCCCCTCCCCTCAGAACAATTAACTCTAATTAATTAATCAATTAACAAAACAAACCTACATTTTCCATGAACTACACATACTAAAGGATATACATTGCAACACGGTTTTAAACAATATCACAACATAACATTTACAACATTACATCACTACTGACAATATCTTTCAATAAGCCCATATGCATTAATGAGCCATTTGGGACAGGCACTATAAAGCCAACCCAATTCCCTTAGCTCGGGTCCTTTTCCAGCATACCCGGAAGCTACAGAGATGGAGAGAGAGGAACAGAACAAACAAACAATGCGCTCATCCACAACATTGATAAGTACAATAATTATTGTATCTCTCAAATATGAACACTGACAGGTGTGAAATGCATGCACCAAGACAGAAGTTAATTTGTGTGTCGACCCACATTGTTAACTTATCCCATAATGGCGCAGGGAGGAGTGAAGAATATGTGTGTGCGTTAAAGAACCAAATGCTGCCCGCGGCCAGTGACGGACTTCTACGTCACACTTACCAACCTCACACTGAACCTCACTGAACCTTACCAACCTCACACTGAACCTTACCAACCTCACACCGAACCTTACCAACCTCACACCGAACCTTACCAACCTCAAACCGAACCTTAACAACCTCACACCGAACCTTATCAACCTCACACCAAACCTTACCAACCTCACACCAAACCTTACCAACCTCACACTGAACCTTACCAACCTCACACTGAACCTTACCAACCTCACACTGAACCTCACTGAACCTTACCACCCTCACACTGAACCTTACCAACCTCGCACCGAACCTTACCAACCTCAAACCGGACCTTACCAACCTCAAACCGAACCTTAACAACCTCACACCGAACCTTACCAACCTCACACCGAACCTTACCAATCTCACACCGAACCTTACCAACCTCACACCGAACCGTACCAACCTCACACTGAAACTTACCAACCTCACACTGATCCTTACTACCTCACACTGAACCTTACCAACCTCACACTGAACCTTACCAACCTCACACTGAACCTCACACTGAACCTTACCAACCTCACACTGAACCTTACCAACCTCACACTGAACCTTACCAACCTCACACTGAACCTTACTACCTCACACTGAACCTTACCAACCTCACACTGAACCTTACCAACCTCACACTGAACCTCACACTGAACCTTACCAACCTCACACTGAATCTTACCAACCTCACACTGAACCTTACCAACCTCACACTGAACCTTACTACCTCACACTGAAACTTACCAACCTCACACTGAACCTTACCAACCTCACACTGAACCTTACCAACCTCACACTGAACCTTACCAACCTCACACTGAACCATACCAACCTCACACTGAACCTTACCAACCTCACACTGAACCTTACCAACCTCACACTGAACCTTACTACCTCACACTGAAACTTACCAACCTCACACTGAACCTTACCAACCTCACACTGAACCTTGCCAACCTCACACTGAACCTTACCAACCTCACACTGAACCATACCAACCTCACACTGAACCTTACCAACCTCACACTGAACCTTACCAACCTCACACTGAACCTTACCAACCTCACACTGAACCTTACCAACCTCACACTGAACCTTGCCAACCTCACACTGAACCTTACCAACCTCACACTGAACCTTACCAACCTCACACTGAACCTTACCAACCTCACACTGAACCTTACCAACCTCACACTGAACCTTACCAACCTCACACTGAACCTTACCAACCTCACACTGAACCTTACCAACCTCACACTGAACCTTACCAACCTCACACTGAACCTTACCAACCTGACACTGAACCGTACCAACCTCACACTGAAACTTACCAACCTCACACTGATCCTTACTACCTCACACTGAACCTTACCAACCTCACACTGAACCTTACCAACCTCACACTGAACCTCACACTGAACCTTACCAACCTCACACTGAACCTTACCAACCTCACACTGAACCTTACCAACCTCACACTGAACCTTACTACCTCACACTGAACCTTACCAACCTCACACTGAACCTTACCAACCTCACACTGAACCTCACACTGAACCTTACCAACCTCACACTGATCCTTACCAACCTCACACTGAACCTTACCAACCTCACACTGAACCTTACTACCTCACACTGAACCTTACCAACCTCACACTGAACCATACCAACCTCACACTGAACCTTACCAACCTCACACTGAATCCTACCAACCTCACACTGAACCTTACTACCTCACACTGAAACTTACCAACCTCACACTGAACCTTACCAACCTCACACTGAACCTTACTACCTCACACTGAAACTTACCAACCTCACACTGAACCTTACCAACCTCACACTGAACCATACCAACCTCACACTGAACCTTACCAACCTCACACTGAACCTTACCAACCTCACACCAAACCTTACCAACCTCACACTGAACCTTACCAACCTCACACTGAAACTTGCCAACCTCACACTGAACCTTACCAACCTCACACTGAACCTTACCAACCTCACACTGAACCTTACCAACCTCACACTGAACCTTACTACCTCACACTGAACCTTACCAACCTCACACTGAACCTTACCAACCTCACACTGAACCTCACACTGAACCTTACCAACCTCACACTGAACCTTACCAACCTCACACTGAACCTTACCAACCTCACACTGAACCTTACTACCTCACACTGAACCTTACCAACCTCACACTGAACCATACCAACCTCACACTGAACCTTACCAACCTCACACTGAATCCTACCAACCTCACACTGAACCTTACTACCTCACACTGAAATTTACCAACCTCACACTGAACCTTACCAACCTCACACTGAACCTTACTACCTCACACTGAAACTTACCAACCTCACACTGAACCTTACCAACCTCACACTGAACCATACCAACCTCACACTGAACCTTACCAACCTCACACTGAACCTTACCAACCTCACACCAAACCTTACCAACCTCACACTGAACCTTACCAACCTCACACTGAACCTTGCCAACCTCACACTGAACCTTACCAACCTCACACTGAACCTTACCAACCTCACACTGAACCTTACCAACCTCACACTGAACCTTACCAACCTCACACCGAACCTTACCAACCTCACACTGAACCTTACCAACCTCACACTGAACCTTACCAACCTCACACCGAACCTTACCAACCTCACACTGAACCTTAACCTCACACCAAACCTTAACAACCTCACACTGAACCATACCAGCCGCACACCGAACCTTACCAACCTCACACTGAACCTCACACTGAACCTTACCAACCTCACACTGAACCTTACCAACCTCACACTGAACCTTACCAACCTCACACTGAACCTTACTACCTCACACTGAACCTTACCAACCTCACACTGAACCTTACCAACCTCACACTGAACCATACCAGCCGCACACCGAACCTTACCAACCTCACACTGAACCTCACACTGAACCTTACCAACCTCACACTGAACCTTACCAACCTCACACTGAACCTTACCAACCTCACACTGAACCTTACTACCTCACACTGAACCTTACCAACCTCACACTGAACCTTACCAACCTCACACTGAAACTTACCAACCTCACCGAACCTTACCAACCTCACACCGAACCTTGCCAACCTCACACTGAACCATACCAACCTCACACTGAACCTTACCAACCTCACACTGAACCTTACCAACCTCACACCAAACCTTACCAACCTCACACTGAACCTTACCAACCTCACACTGAACCTTACCAACCTCACACTGAACCTTACCAACCTCACACTGAACCTTGCCAACCTCACACTGAACCTTACCAACCTCACACTGAACCTTACCAACCTCACACTGAACCTTACCAACCTCACACTGAACCTTACCAACCTCACACCGAACCTTACCAACCTCACACTGAACCTTACCAACCTCACACTGAACCTTACCAACCTCACACCGAACCTTACCAACCTCACACTGAACCTTAACCTCACACCAAACCTTAACAACCTCACACTGAACCATACCAGCCGCACACCGAACCTTACCAACCTCACACTGAACCTCACACTGAACCTTACCAACCTCACACTGAACCTTACCAACCTCACACTGAACCTTACCAACCTCACACTGAACCTTACTACCTCACACTGAACCTTACCAACCTCACACTGAACCTTACCAACCTCACACTGAACCATACCAGCCGCACACCGAACCTTACCAACCTCACACTGAACCTCACACTGAACCTTACCAACCTCACACTGAACCTTACCAACCTCACACTGAACCTTACCAACCTCACACTGAACCTTACTACCTCACACTGAACCTTACCAACCTCACACTGAACCTTACCAACCTCACACTGAAACTTACCAACCTCACACCGAACCTTACCAACCTCACACTGAACCTTGCCAACCTCACACTGAACCTTACCAACCTCACACTGAACCTTACCAACCTCACACTGAACCTTACCAACCTCACACTGAACCTCACACTGAACCTTACCAACCTCACACTGAACCTTACCAACCTCACACTGAACCTTACCAACCTCACACTGAACCTTACTACCTCACACTGAACCTTACCAACCTCACACTGAACCATACCAACCTCACACTGAACCTTACCAACCTCACACTGAATCCTACCAACCTCACACTGAACCTTACTACCTCACACTGAAATTTACCAACCTCACACTGAACCTTACCAACCTCACACTGAACCTTACTACCTCACACTGAAACTTACCAACCTCACACTGAACCTTACCAACCTCACACTGAACCATACCAACCTCACACTGAACCTTACCAACCTCACACTGAACCTTACCAACCTCACACCAAACCTTACCAACCTCACACTGAACCTTACCAACCTCACACTGAACCTTGCCAACCTCACACTGAACCTTACCAACCTCACACTGAACCTTACCAACCTCACACTGAACCTTACCAACCTCACACTGAACCTTACCAACCTCACACCGAACCTTACCAACCTCACACTGAACCTTACCAACCTCACACTGAACCTTACCAACCTCACCGAACCTTACCAACCTCACACTGAACCTTAACCTCACACCAAACCTTAACAACCTCACACTGAACCATACCAGCCGCACACCGAACCTTACCAACCTCACACTGAACCTCACACTGAACCTTACCAACCTCACACTGAACCTTACCAACCTCACACTGAACCTTACCAACCTCACACTGAACCTTACTACCTCACACTGAACCTTACCAACCTCACACTGAACCTTACCAACCTCACACTGAACCATACCAGCCGCACACCGAACCTTACCAACCTCACACTGAACCTCACACTGAACCTTACCAACCTCACACTGAACCTTACCAACCTCACACTGAACCTTACCAACCTCACACTGAACCTTACTACCTCACACTGAACCTTACCAACCTCACACTGAACCTTACCAACCTCACACTGAAACTTACCAACCTCACACCGAACCTTACCAACCTCACACCGAACCTTGCCAACCTCACACTGAACCATACCAACCTCACACTGAACCTTACCAACCTCACACTGAACCTTACCAACCTCACACCAAACCTTACCAACCTCACACTGAACCTTACCAACCTCACACTGAACCTTGCCAACCTCACACTGAACCTTACCAACCTCACACTGAACCTTACCAACCTCACACTGAACCTTACCAACCTCACACTGAACCTTACCAACCTCACACCGAACCTTACCAACCTCACACTGAACCTTACCAACCTCACACTGAACCTTACCAACCTCACACCGAACCTTACCAACCTCACACTGAACCTTAACCTCACACCAAACCTTACCAACCTCACACTGAACCTTACCAACCTCACACTGAACCTTGCCAACCTCACACTGAACCTTACCAACCTCACACTGAACCTTACCAACCTCACACTGAACCTTACCAACCTCACACTGAACCTTACCAACCTCACACCGAACCTTACCAACCTCACACTGAACCTTACCAACCTCACACTGAACCTTACCAACCTCACACCGAACCTTACCAACCTCACACTGAACCTTAACCTCACACCAAACCTTAACAACCTCACACTGAACCATACCAGCCGCACACCGAACCTTACCAACCTCACACTGAACCTCACACTGAACCTTACCAACCTCACACTGAACCTTACCAACCTCACACTGAACCTTACCAACCTCACACTGAACCTTACTACCTCACACTGAACCTTACCAACCTCACACTGAACCTTACCAACCTCACACTGAACCATACCAGCCGCACACCGAACCTTACCAACCTCACACTGAACCTCACACTGAACCTTACCAACCTCACACTGAACCTTACCAACCTCACACTGAACCTTACCAACCTCACACTGAACCTTACTACCTCACACTGAACCTTACCAACCTCACACTGAACCTTACCAACCTCACACTGAAACTTACCAACCTCACACCGAACCTTACCAACCTCACACTGAACCTTGCCAACCTCACACTGAACCTTACCAACCTCACACTGAACCTTACCAACCTCACACTGAACCTTACCAACCTCACACTGAACCTTACCAACCTCACACCGAACCTTACCAACCTCACACTGAACCTTACCAACCTCACACTGAACCTTACCAACCTCACACCGAACCTTACCAACCTCACACTGAACCTTAACCTCACACCAAACCTTAACAACCTCACACTGAACCATACCAGCCCACACCGAACCTTACCAACCTCACACTGAACCTCACACTGAACCTTACCAACCTCACACTGAACCTTACCAACCTCACACTGAACCTTACCAACCTCACACTGAACCTTACTACCTCACACTGAACCTTACCAACCTCACACTGAACCTTACCAACCTCACACTGAACCATACCAGCCGCACACCGAACCTTACCAACCTCACACTGAACCTCACACTGAACCTTACCAACCTCACACTGAACCTTACCAACCTCACACTGAACCTTACCAACCTCACACTGAACCTTACTACCTCACACTGAACCTTACCAACCTCACACTGAACCTTACCAACCTCACACTGAAACTTACCAACCTCACACTGAACCTTACCAACCTCACACTGAACCTTACCAACCTCACACTGAACCTTACCAACCTCACACTGAACCATACCAACCTCACACTGAACCTTACCAACCTCACACTGAACCTTACCAACCTCACACTGAACCTTACCAACCTCACACTGAATCTTACCAACCTCACACCGAACCTTACCAACCTCACACTGAACCTTGCCAACCTCACACTGAACCATACCAACCTCACACTGAAACTTACCAACCTCACACTGAACCTTACCAACCTCACACTGAACCTTACCAACCTCACACTGAATCTTACCAACCTCACACTGAACCTTACCAACCTCACACTGAACCTTGCCAACCTCACACTGAACCTTACCAACCTCACACTGAACCATACCAACCTCACACTGAACCTTACCAACCTCACACTGAACCTTACCAACCTCACACTGAACCTCACTGAACCTTACCAACCTCACACTGAACCTTACCAACCTCACACCGAACCTTACCAACCTCAAACCGAACCTTACCAACCTCAAACCGAACCTTAACAACCTCACACCGAACCTTACCAACCTCACACCGAACCTTACCAACCTCACACCGAACCTTACCAACCTCACACCAAACCTTACCAACCTCACACTGAACCTTACCAACCTCACACCGAACCTTACCAACCTCACACCGAACCTTACCAACCTCACACTGAACCTTACCAACCTCACACCGAACCTTACCAACCTCACACTGAACCTTACAAACCTCACACTGAACCTTACCAATCTCACACCGAACCTTACCAACCTCACACTGAACCTTACCAACCTCACACTGAACCTCACTGATCCTTACCAACCTCACACTGAACCTTAACAACCTCACACTGAACCTTACCAACCTCACACTGAACCTTACCAACCTCACACCGAACCTTACCAACCTCACACTGAACCTTAACCTCACACCAAACCTTAACAACCTCACACTGAACCATACCAGCCGCACACCGAACCTCACACCGAACCTTACCAACCTCACACCGAACCTTGCCAACCTCACACCAAACCTTACCAACCTCACACCGAACCTTACCAACCTCACACTGAACCTTAACAACCTCACACTGAACCTTACCAACCTCACACTGACAGTACCAAGGAATTCTGTCTGTTCTCCTGGGTGAGGATAGTAGTAGAGTGATCCGTTTAGGGTCAAGCCTATTACATGTCCAGACATTTTGCCATCAGGGACTACATGTGAATGTGTGTGCTCACTTTACGGTATTTTTGCATTGTGTAGCATACTGGGTTGTGTGTATTGGTATGCTGACCTCAGACGAATACATTTCTCTGCAAATGGACAATAACGTTATCGTATTGTGATCGAGTCCCTAATAGTGAACAATATGACTCTAGGGGGTTAAGGTTAGGGATCCATTTGAAATGGATCTACTGTGCTGACCTGTGTGTGAACTGGACTTGAGCGGTGCCACCCTTGTTCTGTTATTGCATTAGGTCTGACAGTACAGACCTGTGATAAAGCTCTATGCAGACATGCTGTAGAATCTCAATCCCTCCACCTTTCTAGCTCACATGTATGATTACCAGTTAATATAGATTACCAGTAAATTTAGATAACTGGCAATCTATATTGATTCATAATCTAGATGTACCAGTAAATATACATTACCAGTAACTATACACTACAAGCTAATATACAGTGCATTTGGAAAGTATTCAGACCCCATACACACAATGACAAAGCAAAAACTTGTTTTTATACAAATATATATACAAATATATATATATATATTTTAAATACTGAAATATCACATTTACATAAGTATTCAGACATTTTACTCAGTAGTTTGTTGAAGCACCTTTGGCAGCGATTACAGCCTCGATAGTTTTGGGTATGACGCTGCAAGCCTTGCACACCTGTATTTGGGGAGTTTCTCCCATTCTTGCCTGCAAATCCTCTCAAGCTCTGTCATGTTGAATGGGGAGCATTGCTGCACAGCTATTTTCAGGTCTCTCCAGAGATGTTCGATCGGGTTCAAGTCCGGGCTCTGGCTGGGCCACTCAAGGACATTCAGAGGCTTCAGAGCCACTCCTGCGTTGTCTTGGCTGTGTGCTTAGGGTTGTTGTCCTGTTGGAAGGTGGATGTTCATCCCAGTCGGAGCAGGGTTTCATCAAGGATCTCTCTGTACTTCGCGCCATTCATCTTTGCCTCAATCCTGACATGTCTCCCAGTCCCTGCCGCTGAAAAACATCCCCACAGCATGATGAAGCCACCACCATGCTTCACCATAGGGATGGTGTCAGGTTTCCTCCAGACGTGACACTTGGCATTCAGAATCTCGTTTCTCATGTTCTGAGAGTCTATAGGTGCCTCTTGGTAAACTCCAAGCAGGCTGTCATGTGCCTTTTAGTGAGGAGTGGCTTCTGTCTGGCAGCACTCATTGGTGGAGTGCTGCAGAGATGGTTGTCCTTCTGGAAGGTTCTCACATCTCCACAGAGGAACTCTGGAGCTCCCTGACTAAGGCCCTTCTCCCTGATTGTTCAGTTTGGCCGGGCCTCCAGCTCTAGGAAGAGTCTTGGTGGTTCCAAACTTCTTCCATTTAAGAATGATGGAGGCCACCGTGTTCTTGGGGACCTTCAATGCTGCTGACTTTTTTTGGTACCCTTCCCCAGATCTGTGCCTCGACACAATCCTGTCTCTGAGCTCTACGGACAATTCCTTCCACCTCATGGCTTGGTTATTGCTCTGAAATGCACTGTTCACTGTGGGACCTTTTCAGACAGGTGTGTGCCTTTCCAAATCATGTCCAATCAATTGAATTTACCACAGGTGGACTCCAATCAAGTTGTAGAAACATCTCAAGGATGATCAATGGAAACAGGATGCACCTGAGCTCAATTTTGAATCTCATAGCAAAGGATCTGAATACTTATGTAAATAAGGTATCCGTTTTTTAAAACTTTTTATACATTTGCAAGAATAAAAAAAACTGTTTTTGCTTTGTCATTATGGGGTAATGTGTGTAGATTGATGAGAAAAAAAATCGGACATTTTAGAATAAGGCTGTAACATAACAACATGTGGAAAAAGTCAAGGGGTCTGAATACTTTCCGAAGGCACTGTAGATGACCATATACATTTTGCACGCCCAATTTTCAGTTTTTGATTTGTTAAAAAGTTTGAAATATCCAATAAATGTCATTCCACTTCATGATTGTGTCCCACTTGTTGTTGATTCTTCACAAAAAAAACAGTTTTATATCTTTATGTTTGAAGCCTGAAATGTGGCAAAAGGTCGCAAAGTTCAAGGGGGCCGAATACTTTCGCAAGGCACTGTAGATAGAGATCACCAGTAGATAGAGATTACCAGTAGATAGAGATTACCAGTAAATACAGTTGAAGAGTTGAATGAGACTCTTGGTAGATTTCATTAAAAGTCTGAGTACAAATTGGATCCCTATTATTTAAAAAAGAATAATAATGTTTTCAACTTAGGTTGTAGTCATGAAAACTTGTTTTTCAACCACTTCACAAACTTCTTGTTAACAAACTATAGTTTTGGCAAGTCGGCGGTTAAGACATCTACTTTGTGCACGACACAAGTCATTTTTCCAACAACTGTTTACAGATTATTTCACTTATAATTCACTGTATCACAATTCCAGTGGGTCAGAAATGTACATACATTAAATTGGCTGTGCCTTTAAACAGCTTGGAAAATTCCAGCAAATGATGTCATGGCTTTAGAAGTTTCTGATAGGCTAAAGTTATAGAACACCTACTTATTCAAGGATTTTCCTTTATTTGTACTATTTTCTACATTGTATAACAATAGTGTTGACATCACGGCAAAGGGTGGCTATTTGAAGAATCTCAAATATAACATATATTTTGATTTGTTTAACACTTTTGTCATGTTTTGTCATTTATTATCATGTCTTGTCCCTGTGCTCCCCATTCTATTTGTTTCCCTCTGCTGGTCTTATTAGGTTCTTTCCCTCTTTCTATCCCTCTCTCTCCCCCTCCCTCTCTCACTCTCTCGCTCTCTCTTCTCTCTATCGTTCCGTTCCTGCTCCCAGCTGTTCCTATTCCCCTAATCATCATTTAGCCTTCCCACACCTGTTCCCGATCCTTTTCCCTGATTAGAGTCCCTATTTCTCTCCTTGTTATTCGTTTCTGCCCTGTCGGTTCCTTGTCTAGAATTCACCGTGCTGTGTTTGTGTATCGCCCTGTCGTGTCGTGTTTTCCTCAGATGCTGCGTGGTGAGCAGGTGTCTGAGTCTGTCTGGTTCAAGTGCCTTCCCGAGGCAACCTGTTGTTCACCTGCTGTTCAAGATCGAGTCTCCAGTTTGTCCTCGTCATTTCGAGTGAAAGTTGTGTTTTTTGGATTGTATTTACTTTACTGGATTAAAGAGTCTGTTTTCGCCAAGTCGCTTTTGGGTCCTCTTTCACCAGCATGACAGAAGGAACCGACCAAGGAATGGACCCAGCGACTTCAGACGCTCGTTACACTGCCGTCGAGATCCAAGGAGCCATGCTCGGCAGACACGAGCAGGAATTGTCTGCTGCTCGCCATGCCGTGGAGAACCTGGCCGCTCAGGTTTCCGACCTCTCTGGACAGTTCCAGAGTCTACGTCTCGTGCCACCTGTTACTTCCTGGCCTGCCGAGCCTCCAGAACCTAGGGTTAATAACCCACCTTGCTACTCCGGGCAGCCCACTGAGTGCCGCTCCTTTCTCACGCAGTGTGAGATTGTGTTCTCTCTCAACCCAACACATACTCTAGAGAGAGAGCTCGGGTTGCTTACGTCATTTCACTCCTTACTGGCCGGGCTCGAGAATGGGGCACAGCTATCTGGGAGGCAAGGGCTGATTGCTCTAACAAGTTCCAGAACTTTAAAGAGGAGATGATTCGGGTTTTTGACCGTTCAGTTTTTGGTAGGGAGGCTTCTAGGGCCCTGGCTTCCTTATGCCAAGGTGAACGGTCCATAACGGATTATTCTATTGAGTTTCGCACTCTTGCTGCCTCTAGTGAGTGGAACGAGCCGGCGCTGCTCGCTCGTTTTCTGGAGGGACTCCACGCAGTGGTTAAGGATGAGATTCTCTCCCGGGAGGTTCCTTCAGATGTGGACTCTTTGATTGCTCTCGCCATCCGCATAGAACGACGGGTAGATCTTCGTCACCGGGCTCGTGGAAGAGAGCTCGCATCAACGGTGTTTCCCTGCTCCGCATCGCAACCATCTCCCTCCTCTGGCTCAGAGACTGAGCCCATGCAGCTGGGAGGGATTCGCATCTCGACTAAGGAGAGGGAACGGAGGATCACCAACCGCCTGTGTCTCTATTGCGGAGTTGCTGGACATTTTGTTAATTCATGTCCAGTAAAGCCAGAGCTCATCTGTAAGCGGAGGGCTACAGGTGAGCGCAACTACTCAAGTCTCTCCATCAAAATCCTGTACTACTTTGTCGGTCCATCTACGCTGGACCGGTTCGGGTGCTACATGTAGTGCCTTGATAGACTCTGGGGCTGAGGGTTGTTTCATGGACGAAGCATGGGTTCGGAAACATGACATTCCTTTCAGAGAGTTAGAGAAGCCTACGCCCATGTTCGCCTTAGATGGTAGTCATCTTCCCAGTATCAGATTTGAGACACTACCTTTAACCCTCACAGTATCTGGTAACCACAGTGAGACTATTTCTTTTTTGATTTTCCGTTCACCGTTTACACCTGTTGTTTTGGGTCATCCCTGGCTAGTATGTCATAATCCTTCTATTAATTGGTCTAGTAATTCTATCCTATCCTGGAACGTTTCTTGTCATGTGAAGTGTTTAATGTCTGCCATCCCTCCCGTTTCTTCTGTCCCTACTTCTCAGGAGGAACCTGGCGATTTGACAGGAGTGCCGGAGGAATATCATGATCTGCGCACGGTCTTCAGTCGGTCCCGAGCCAACTCCCTTCCTCCTCACCGGTCGTATGATTGTAGTATTGATCTCCTTCCGGGGACCACTCCTCCTCGGGGTAGACTATACTCTCTGTCGGCTCCCGAACGTAAGGCTCTCGAGGATTATTTGTCTGTGTCTCTTGACGCCGGTACCATAGTGCCTTCTTCCTCTCCGGCCGGGGCGGGGTTCTTTTTGTTAAGAAGAAGGACGGGACTCTGCGCCCCTGCGTGGATTATCGAGGGCTGAATGACATAACGGTTAAGAATCGTTATCCGCTTCCCCTTATGTCATCAGCCTTCGAGATTCTGCAGGGAGCCAGGTGCTTTACTAAGTTGGACCTTCGTAACGCTTACCATCTCGTGCGCATCAGAGAGGGGGACGAGTGGAAAACGGCGTTTAACACTCCGTTAGGGCATTTTGAGTACCGGGTTCTGCCGTTCGGTCTCGCCAATGCGCCAGCTGTTTTTCAGGCATTAGTTAATGATGTTCTGAGAGACATGCTGAACATCTTTGTTTTTGTCTATCTTGACGATATCCTGATTTTTCTCCGTCACTCGAGATTCATGTTCAGCACGTTCGACGTGTTCTACAGCGCCTTTTAGAGAATTGTCTCTACGTAAAGGCTGAGAAGTGCTCTTTTCATGTCTCCTCCGTTACTTTTCTCGGTTCCGTTATTTCCGCTGAAGGCATTCAGATGGATTCCGCTAAGGTCAAGCTGTCAGTGATTGGCCCGTTCCAAGGTCACGTGTCGAGTTGCAGCGCTTTTTAGGTTTCGCTAATTTCTATCGGCGTTTCATTCGTAATTTCGGTCAAGTTGCTGCCCCTCTCACAGCTCTTACTTCTGTCAAGACGTGTTTTAAGTGGTCGGTTCCGCCCAGGGAGCTTTTGATCTTCTAAAAGAACGTTTACGTCCGCTCCTATCCTCGTTACTCCTGACGTCACTAGACAATTCATTGTCGAGGTTGGCGCTTCAGAGGTAGGCGTGGGAGCCATTCTATCCCAGCGCTTCCAGTCTGACGATAAGGTTCATCCTTGCGCTTATTTTTCTCATCGCCTGTCGCCATCTGAGCGCAACTATGATGTGGGTAACCGTGAACTGCTCGCCATCCGCTTAGCCCTAGGCGAATGGCGACAGTGGTTGGAGGGGGCGACCGTTCCTTTTGTCGTTTGGACAGACCATAAGAACCTTGAGTACATCCGTTCTGCCAAACGACTTAATGCCCGTCAAGCTCGTTGGGCGTTGTTTTTCGCTCGTTTCGAGTTTGTGATTTCTTACCGTCCGGGTAGCAAGAACACCAAGCCTGATGCCTTATCCCGTCTGTTTAGTTCTTCTGTGGCTTCTACTGATCCCGAGGGGATTCTTCCTTATGGGCGTGTTGTCGGGTTAACAGTCTGGGGAATTGAAAGACAGGTTAAGCAAGCACTCACGCACACTGCGTCGCCGCGCTTGTCCTAGTAACCTCCTTTTCGTTCCTGTTTCCACTCGTCTGGCTGTTCTTCAGTGGGCTCACTCTGCCAAGTTAGCTGGTCATCCTGGTGTTCGAGGCACTCTTGCGTCTATTCGCCAGCGCTTTTGGTGGCCGACTCAGGAGCGTGACACGCGCCGTTTCGTGGCTGCTTGTTCGGACTGCGCGCAGACTAAGTCGGGTAACTCTCCTCCTGCCGGTCGTCTCAGACCGCTCCCATTCCTTCTCGACCATGGTCTCACATCGCCCTAGACTTCATTACCGGTCTGCCTTTGTCTGCGGGAAGACTGTGATTCTTACGGTTGTCGATAGGTTCTCTAAGGCGGCACATTTCATTCCCCTCGCTAAACTTCCTTCCGCTAAGGAGACGGCACAAATCATTATCGAGAATGTATTCAGAATTCATGGCCTCCCGTTAGACGCCGTTTCAGACAGAGGCCCGCAATTCACGTCACAGTTTTGGAGGAGTTCTGTCGTTTGATTGGTGCGTCCGTCAGTCTCTCTTCCGGGGTTTCATCCCCAGTCTAACGGTCCAAGCAGAGAGGGCCAATCAGACGATTGGTCGCATACTACGCAGCCTTTCTTTCAGAAACCCTGCGTCTTGGGCAGAACAGCTCCCCTGGGCAGAATACGCTCACAATTCGCTTCCTTCGTCTGCTACCGGGTTATCTCCGTTTCAGAGTAGTCTGGGTTACCAGCCTCCTCTGTTCTCATCCCAGCTTGCCGAGTCCAGCGTTCCCTCCGCTCAAGCGTTTGTCCAACGTTGTGAGCGCACCTGGAAGGAGGGTGAGGTCTACACTTTGCCGTTACAGGGCACAGACTGTGAGAGCCGCCAATAAACGCAGGATTAAGAGTCCAAGGTATTGTTGCGGCCAGAGAGTGTGGCTTTCCACTCGCAACCTTCCTCTTACGACAGCTTCTCGTAAGTTGACTCCGCGGTTCATTGGTCCGTTCCGTGTCTCCCAGGTCGTCAATCCTGTCGCTGTGCGACTGCTTCTTCCGCGACATCTTCGTCGCGTCCATCCTGTCTTCCATGTCTCCTGTGTCAAGCCCTTTCTTCGCACTCCCGTTCGTCTTCCCTCCCCCTCCCCGTCCTTGTCGAGAGCGCACCTATTTACAAGGTACATAAGATCATGGACATGCGTTCTCGGGGACGGGGTCACCAATACTTAGTGGATTGGGAGGGTTACGGTCCTGAGGAGAGTTGGGTTCCGTCTCGGGACGTGCTGGACCGTTCACTCATTGATGATTTCCTCCGTTGCCGCCAGGATTCCTCCTCGAGTGCGCCAGGAGGCGCTCGGTGAGTGGGGGGTACTGTCATGTTTTGTCATTTATTATCATGTCTTGTCCCTGTGCTCCCCATTCTATTCGTTTCCCTCTGCTGGTCTTATTAGGTTCTTTCCTCTTTCTATCCCTCTCTCTCCCCCTCCCTCTCTCACTCTCTCGCTCTCTCTTCTCTCTATCGTTCCGTTCCTGCTCCCAGCTGTTCCTATTCCCCTAATCATCATTTAGCCTTCCCACACCTGTTCCCGATCCTTTTCCCTGATTAGAGTCCCTATTTCTCTCCTTGTTATTCGTTTCTGCCCTGTCGGTTCCTTGTCTAGAATTCACCGTGCTGTGTTTGTGTATCGCCCTGTCGTGTCGTGTTTTCCTCAGATGCTGCGTGGTGAGCAGGTGTCTGAGTCTGTCTGGTTCAAGTGCCTTCCCGAGGCAACCTGTTGTTCACCTGCTGTTCAAGATCGAGTCTCCAGTTTGTCCTCGTCATTTCGAGTGAAAGTTGTGTTTTTTGGATTGTATTTACTTTACTGGATTAAAGACTCTGTTTTCGCCAAGTCGCTTTTGGGTCCTCTTTCACCAGCATGACAACTTTTTTGGTTACTACATGATTCCATATGGGTTATTTCATAGTTTTGATGTCTTCACTATTATTACACAATGTAGAAAATAGTACAAATAAACAAAAACCTTTGAATGAGTAGGTGTTCTAAAACTTTTGACCAGTAGTGTAAATTACCAGTCAACCAGTAAATATAGATTACTAGTA
>NW_025749957.1:12500-21587 GCF_021184085.1 Oncorhynchus gorbuscha | reverse complement strand
GCAGTCACACACACAGACCAACCTGCAAACTACAGACAACAGTATCTCTCCTGGTCTCCCTGATGGATAGACTCCTCTGTTCCTCTCATCCTCCTCTCACTGATGTGGACCTGGAACAACTGCCTCAGCTAAACTGGTCTGGTCGGTCTGGCATCGACTGGTCTGGTCTGGCTAAGGGAAGCCCTGGTTCCCTTCCCACCACTCCAGGTTTCCCCAGGATAGGAAGAGGCTGTGAGGAGAGGCTTCCCCTCTGTCTGTATGACGCAGAGCCCTCCAGATGATAGACCTGAGACTGCTGACTACAGACTAACTAGAAGAGAAGTCTCCCTCTGTCTGTATGACACAGAGCCCTCCAGATGAGACCTGTCAGTAGGACTTGCTGACTACAGACCCAACTAGAAGAGAAGTCTCCCTCTGTCTGTATGGCCGTAAGAGCCACTCCAGATGATAGACCTGAGACTGCTGACTACAGACTAACTAGAGGGAATACTCCCTCTGTCTGTATGACACAGAGCCCTCAGATGATAGACCTGAGGACTGCTGACTACAGACTAACTAGAAGAGAAGTCTCCCTCTGTCTGTATGACACAGAGCCCTCCAGATGATAAGATTCTGAGACTGCTGACTACAGACTAACTAAGAAGGAAGTCTCCCTCTGTCTGTATGACACAGAGCCCTCCAGATGATAGACCTGAGACTGCTGACTACAGACTAACTAGAAGAAGTCTCCCTCTGTCTGTATGGCACAGAGCCCACCAGATGATAGACCTGAGACTGCTGACTACAGACTAACTAGAAGAGAAGTCTCCCTCTGTCTGTATGACACAGTCTGAGACACCTGAGACTGCTGACTACAGACTAACTAAAGCTCTCTGTCTGTAGATCAGATAGACCTGAGACTGCTGACTACAGACTAACTAGAAGAGAAGTCTCCCTCTGTCTGTATGACACCGAGCCCTCCAGATGATAGACCTGAGACTGCTGACTACAGACTAACTAGAAGAGAAGCCTCCCTCTGTCTGTATGACACCGAGCCCTCCAGATGATAGACCTGAGACTGCTGACTACAGACTAACTAGAAGAGAAGTCTCCTCTGTCATCCTTGGGTTATTCATAGTGGAGGTCTGGTGGTTCAGTCCAAGCAGAAGGTTGCTGAGCCCCTGCAGGGCTGAGAGTTTACAGATGGAAGTGTGTGTGTCTCTGTCCCATCATCAAGCCTTGTGTTACATTGTTGTCATCCTTCCCATGTTTCTCTGTCTCCCAAAACCGATCTAAAACCTTGTTAGGATTACAAAATTCCCTGCTTTTCCAGGAATCCCGGTTGGAAGGTTCACAGAATCTGTTGGAAATAAGCAGAAAATACCTAATCCTCCAACCTTGGAATTTCGTGAAAGTTTCTGGAATGTGCAAACCTACAGGATGTGTTTCTGCCATTGGTTAACCATCACAGTAATCATGTATCATCTTCAGTGGGTGGGCTTTTAAAGGGGCATATCACCACTTTTTAACCTCATAGTCATTATCTCCAGGACCAAACCAATGTCTACTAATGTGAAAATGGCGTGTTAAAAATAATGGCGTGTCCCTTGAAAACATGAATGATATGACATGTCACATGACATATACTAACAGTAACTGAAGCCAGAACAAATGTCTGATGTACATAACCTGTATAGCTGTTTCTGAGACTCTTTAACCTGTAATATTGATGATAATATTGACAAGTGTTCATCTGTTTGGGGTAGTTTTCTGAGTGGATTGTTTGTTGTTGTTGCTAGCTGACTTCTATGTTTTACTAATAGCCTCTGGTTTCATTTGGTTTAGGTCCCAGTCCATTGACTGGTGACAGCGTGGGTGTGTTTGTTGGGGTGGGCAGGTAAATGTACTGTATCTACCTATTATCAGAGACTATTTGGATTTGAAGCTGACAGGTAGTCCAACTTGACCCAGGACATGCGACTCACTGGTAACAGAGGGGTCAAAGGGAGGAGCCACCACAGGAGCCTCTGAATATTCATGAAGTAATTATCCACCTCACCAGTTATAACCATGTAAATAAAATGTGAACAATTAAAATGTTTGAACTACAGTGTATTAAACACCCCAATCACCTTTTTCTTAAAGCCATTTGATATAAAAAATCGGAATAAGTTTAATGTAATTTGATGGGAAATGATAGAAATCAAGTCATGTATTATTAGATGGAGGAGGATGCCATGTATAGGAGTGGCATGCTGGGTCATATGCAATATGAAGGAAGGAGGGATGAGAGGGAGTTGTGTAATAAATAGACACAGTCAGGAGTTGGGTCAATTCATTTTCAATTCAGGAAGTGAATTGAAATTCAACTGACAAAAAATGTCATTGAGAAAAAAAAACCATGTCATTTGAAAACGGACCATGTTTTCTATGAGGATTTTCTGAATGAGTTGAATTGAGCCCTTCCCTGATACAGGTGATAACGACGGTGTGTCTAGTACTAAAATGTACACTGGCTGTGTGCAGGTTTCTCAGTAACTAACTCTCATCAGTGTGTTTTGGAGCCATGACAACCAGTGTGTCCTTTGCACTATGTAAATACCATAATACTTGTAACAACCACCTGGTAACTAATGTCAAGACAAAATGGTTGAATGAAGTAGCTTTTATTTTCTCAGTGTGTCCCTGGTCTTTCTGTCTCTCTTACTGACTGTACAGCAACAGCAACATGTAGAGGCTTTTCTCATAACATTACTGTTCTCTTCTCCATCTGGACTGATTAATAATGTCATTAAAATGTTCTTTAAGTAAACTACATACACTCCTGTCTTTTATATTGGCTTGTCTATTTGTTGCATGTAAATCTCCTATATGATTGATAGGGATCGTTGTGTAACTAGGACTATTAGCCTAAAGCACGTGTCAAACTCCAGTCCTCGAGGGTCGGGTGTCTGAGGAATTTTGCACCTCCCTTGTACTGATTGATCAATTAAGGTAATTCATTGATTAGATAGGAACTCCCCTCAGCTGGTTGTCTAGGTCCTAATTAATTAGTTAGAAACTCCCCTCAGCTGGTTGTCTAGGTCCTAATTGATTAGTTAGAACTCCCTCAGCTGGTTGTCTAGGTCCTAATTGATTAGTTAGAACTCCCTCAGCTGGTTGTCTAGGTCCTAATTGATTAGTTAGGGAACTCCCTCAGCTGGTTGTCTATGTCCTAATTGATTAGTTAGGAACTCCCTCAGCTGGTTGTCTAGGTCCTAATTGATTAGTTAGAACTCCCCTCAGCTGGTTGTCTAGGTCCTAATTGATTAGTTAGAACTCCCCTCAGCTGGTTGTCTAGGTCCTAATTGATTAGTTAGAACTCCCTCAGCTGGTTGTCTAGGTCCTAATTGATTAGTTAGGAACTCCCCTCAGCTGGTTGTCTAGGTCCTAATTGATTAGTTAGAACTCCCTCAGCTGGTTGTCTAGGTCCTAATTGACTAGTTAGAACTCCCCTCAGCTGGTTGTCTAGGTCCTAATTGATTAGTTAGGAACTCCCTCAGCTGGTTGTCTAGGTCCTAATTGATTAGTTAGGAACTCCCCTCAGCTGGTTGTCTAGGTCCTAATTGATTAGTTAGAACTCCCTCAGCTGGTTGTCTAGGTCCTAATTGATTAGTTAGAACTCCCTCAGCTGGTTGTCTAGGTCCTAATTGATTAGTTAGGAACTCCCCTCAGCTGGTTGTCTAGGTCCTAATTGATTAGTTAGGAACTCCCCTCAGCTGGTTGTCTATGTCCTAATTGATTAGTTAGAACTCCTCAGCTGGTTGTCTAGGTCCTAATTGATTAGTTAGGAACTCCCCTCAGCTGGTTGTCTAGGTCCTAATTGATTAGTTAGGAACTCCCTCAGCTGGTTGTCTAGGTCCTAATTGATTAGTTAGGAACTCCCTCAGCTGGTTGTCTAGGTCCTAATTGATTAGTTAGGAACTCCCTCAGCTGGTTGTCTAGGTCCTAATTGATTAGTTAGGAACTCCCCTCAGCTGGTTGTCTAGGTCCTAATTGATTAGTTAGGAACTCCCCTCAGCTGATTGTCTAGGTCCTAATTGATTAGTTAGAACTCCCCTCAGCTGGTTGTCTAGGTCCTAATTGATTAGTTAGAACTCCCTCAGCTGGTTGTCTAGGTCCTAATTGATTAGTTAGGAACTCCCCTCAGCTGGTTGTCTATGTCCTAATTGATTAGTTAGGAACTCCCCTCAGCTGGTTGTCTAGGTCCTAATTGATTAGTTAGAACTCCCCTCAGCTGGTTGTCTAGGTCCTAATTGATTAGTTAGGAACTCCCCTCAGCTGGTTGTCTAGGTCCTAATTGACTTAGTTAGGAACTCCCCTCAGCTGGTTGTCTAGGTCCTAATTGATTAGTTAGGAACTCCCTCAGCTGGTTGTCTAGGTCCTAATTGATTAGTTAGGAACTCCCCCTCAGCTGGTTGTCTAGGTCCTAATTGATTAGTTAGGAACTCCCTCAGCTGGTTGTCTAGGTCCTAATTGATTAGTTAGGAACTCCCTCAGCTGGTTGTCTAGGTCCTAATTGATTAGTTAGAACTCCCCTCAGCTGGTTGTCTAGGTCCTAATTGATTAGTTAGAACTCCCCTCAGCTGGTTGTCTAGGTCCTAATTGATTAGTTAGAACTCCCCTCAGCTGGTTGTCTAGGTCCTAATTGATTAGTTAGGAACTCCCTCAGCTGGTTGTCTAGGTCCTAATTGATTAGTTAGGAACTCCCTCAGCTGATTGTCTAGGTCCTAATTGATTAGTTAGGAACTCCCCTCAGCTGGTTGTCTAGGTCCTAATTGATTAGTTAGGAACTCCCCTCAGCTGGTTGTCTAGGTCCTAATTGATTAGTTAGGAACTCCCTCAGCTGGTTGTCTATGTCCTAATTGATTAGTTAGAACTCCCCTCAGCTGGTTGTCTAGGTCCTAATTGATTAGTTAGGAACTCCCCCTCAGCTGGTTGTCTAGGTCCTAATTGATTAGTTAGGAACTCCCTCAGCTGGTTGTCTAGGTCCTAATTGATTAGTTAGGAACTCCCCTCAGCTGGTTGTCTAGGTCCTAATTGACTAGTTAGAACTCCCCTCAGCTGGTTGTCTAGGTCCTAATTGATTAGTTAGGGAACTCCCTCAGCTGGTTGTCTAGGTCCTAATTGATTAGTTAGGAACTCCCTCAGCTGGTTGTCTAGGTCCTAATTGATTAGTTAGGAACTCCCTCAGCTGGTTGTCTAGGTCCTAATTGATTAGTTAGGAACTCCCCTCAGCTGGTTGTCTAGGTCCTAATTGATTAGTTAGGAACTCCCTCAGCTGGTTGTCTAGGTCCTAATTGATTAGTTAGAACTCCCCTCAGCTGGTTGTCTAGGTCCTAATTGGACACAAATGAAAGGAAATGACAAACCAGCAGACACGTGTCTCTTCAGGAATTTAGTTTGACGCCCTAAACTTTGGTTGATTGCTAATCCAATATGGCCGCCTGAATCCTGCTTACTTACTGCATTTGCACGGATAGAGCAATGAGACTGATATCTCACTGGCTGTATAAATGTGAAGCACCCTGTTGGTGTTTCCACTCACTACAAAACATGATGATGAGAGGAAGCCCACTGGTGGGCAGTGGGAGAAGATGGAACCAGATGGATTTTGTCAGACATTCTGTACATTTTCTCATCGACGAAACCTTTGATCTCTACAGTTTTCTGTTTTAAAAACTAGAAACTAGAGTGGACTAAGTATTGTAGACTTGACCTTTTGCAACATATTTTAGGATTGCACTGTTTAGAAGGAGTGCAAAGGTGAATTGAGTTATTGTACATGCGCACTTCACAGAGTAGGCGTTCCCTAACAGAAATATGCAAATGTATACTAAACACGCCATTAGGATATCACTAGCGCATGCTTCTGCTCGCTATGACTAATTTGTTCCCATTGGAAATGACAAGCTGTGGTCTATCTTGTTTAGTTATACAAATCTTTGGCATTGGTGATACATTGGGTTGTTATTTGTGAACCCAACTAAGCTCAGTAAGTCAGAGAAAACAGGTAGGCCTAGAGAATAAAACTTGAATTCAAATGTAGTGTCTCGAGGGGGAAAAAACTGCATTTATGTCTTATTATGTAACTTCTTGTCCGTATGTTAAAACATGAAAATAGCTCCCATGCTGTACAACCAAGAAGAGGACCTCCAGTGTAGTTCTGACCAACTATATATCATATTTAGACTTTTCTTCTGATACAGATTTAGTGTGTATCAACTGTAGGTGTTAGTCAAGTACATATATTCTGGAGTAGCTTACAGACTATTCTCTAATGTTTTATTTTATTTCTGTTTATATAAAAGTATCAGTAACTATCACAAGTTCAGGCTTCTGCTGACAGTATCCTATTGGTTATTGTCTTCCCACAGTCTTGTGTTTGTGTTCACTGGTTAGCCTTTCTGAGAGACACTTTTTGAGTGAGACACTTTCTGAGGGAGACATTTGTCTCCTGGAGAGACATGTTATACTCAATGGAGCCTGAGGGAGATCATGGAGTCCTGAGCAGGAGGTGAGTTAGAGAGAGAGGCTGTCTGAGGGAGATCCTGGAGTCCTGAGCAGGAGGTGAGTCAGAGAGAGAGAGGCTGTCTGAGGGAGATCCTGGAGTCCTGAGCAGGAGGTGAGTCAGAGAGAGAGAGGCTGTCTGAGGAGATCCTGGAGTCCTGAGCAGGAGGTGAGTTAGAGAGAGAGGCTGTCTGAGGGAGATCCTGGAGTCCTGAGCAGGAGGTGAGTTAGAGAGAGAGGCTGTCTGAGGGAGATCCTGGAGTCCTGAGCAGGAGGTGAGTTAGAGAGAGAGGCTGTCTGAGGGAGATCCTGGAGTCCTGAGCAGGAGGTGAGTTAGAGAGAGAGAGAGGCTGTCTGAGGGAGATCCTGGAGTCCCGAGCAGGAGGTGAGTTAGAGAGAGCGGCTGTCTGAGGGAGATCCTGGAGTCCTGAGCAGGAGGTGAGTCAGAGAGAGAGGCTGTCTGAGGGAGATCCTGGAGTCCTGAGCAGGAGGTGAGTTAGAGAGAGAGGCTGTCTGAGGGAGATCCTGGAGTCCTGAGCAGGAGGTGAGTTAGAGAGAGAGGCTGTCTGAGGGAGATCCTGGAGTCCTGAGCAGGAGGTGAGTTAGAGAGAGAGGCTGTCTGAGGGAGATCCTGGAGTCCTGAACAGGAGGTGAGTTAGAGAGAGAGGCTGTCTGAGGGAGATCCTGGAGTCCTGAGCAGGAGGTGAGTCAGAGAGAGAGAGGCTGTCTGAGGGAGATCCTGGAGTCCTGAGCAGGAGGTGAGTTAGCGAGAGAGGCTGTCTGAGGGAGATCCTGGAGTCCTGAGCAGGAGGTGAGTTAGAGAGAGAGGCTGTCTGAGGGAGATCCTGGAGTCCTGAGCAGGAGGTGAGTCAGAGAGAGAGAGAGGCTGTCTGAGGGAGATCCTGGAGTCCTGAGCAGGAGGTGAGTTAGAGAGAGAGGCTGTCTGAGGGAGATCCTGGAGTCCTGAGCAGGAGGTGAGTTAGAGAGGGAGGCTGTCTGAGGGAGATCCTGGAGTCCTGAGCAGGAGGTGAGTTAGAGAGAGAGGCTGTCTGAGGGAGATCCTGGAGTCCTGAGCAGGAGGTGAGTTAGAGAGAGAGGCTGTCTGAGGGAGATCCTGGAGTCCTGAGCAGGAGGTGAGTCAGAGAGAGAGAGAGGCTGTCTGAGGGAGATACTGGAGTCCTGAGCAGGAGGTGAGTCAGAGAGAGAGAGGCTGTCTGAGGGAGATCCTGGAGTCCTGAGCAGGAGGTGAGTCAGAGAGAGAGAGAGGCTGTCTGAGGGAGATCCTGGAGTCCTGAGCAGGAGGTGAGTCAGAGAGAGAGAGAGGCTGTCTGAGGGAGATACTGGAGTCCTGAGCAGGAGGTGAGTCAGAGAGAGAGAGGCTGTCTGAGGGAGATCCTGGAGTCCTGAGCAGGAGGTGAGTCAGAGAGAGAGAGAGGCTGTCTGAGGGAGATCCTGGAGTCCTGAGCAGGAGGTGAGTCAGAGAGAGAGAGAGGCTGTCTGAGGGAGATCCTGGAGTCCTGAGCAGGAGGTGAGTTAGAGAGAGAGGCTGTCTGAGGGAGATCCTGGAGTCCTGAGCAGGAGGTGAGTTAGAGAGAGAGGCTGTCTGAGGGAGATCCTGGAGTCCTGAGCAGGAGGTGAGTTAGAGAGAGAGAGGCTGTCTGAGGGAGATCCTGGAGTCCTGAGCAGGAGGTGAGTCAGAGAGAGAGAGAGGCTGTCTGAGGGAGATCCTGGAGTCCTGAGCAGGAGGTGAGTTAGAGAGAGAGGCTGTCTGAGGGAGATCCTGGAGTCCTGAGCAGGAGGTGAGTTAGAGAGAGAGGCTGTCTGAGGGAGATCCTGGAGTCCTGAGCAGGAGGTGAGTCAGAGAGAGAGAGAGGCTGTCTGAGGGAGATCCTGGAGTCCTGAGCAGGAGGTGAGTTAGAGAGAGAGAGAGGCTGTCTGAGGGAGATCCTGGAGTCCTGAGCAGGAGGTGAGTTCGAGAGAGAGGCTATTATTCTATTATCACACACCAGTGCTGTACCTCCCTCTAGTGGCTGGTGTCTGCACCACATCTGTCTGCAAATCCTGTTTGATCAACACGTGTGAATAGAAACGCTCCATTTACATTTACATTTACATTTAAGTCATTTAGCAGACGCTCTTATCCAGAGCGACTTACAAATTGGTGCATTCACCTTATGACATCCAGTGGAACAGTCACTTTACAATAGTGTATCTAAATCTTAAAGGGGGGGGGTGAGAGGGATACTTATCCTATCCTAGGTATTCCTTAAAGAGCTCCATAGATCATGATGTGTTGAAGGCTCTGTGTCTGCTTCATAAGGCTCTGTGTCTGCTTCATAAGGGCTCTGTGTCTGCTTCATAAGGCTCTGTGTCTGCTTCATAAGGGCTCTGTGTCTGCTTCATAAGGCTCTGTGTCTGCTTCATAAGGGCTCTGTGTCTGCTTCATAAGACTCTGTGTCTGCTTCATAAGGGCTCTGTGTCTGCTTCATAAGGCTCTGTGTCTGCTTCATAAGGCTCTGTGTCTGCTTCATAAGGGCTCTGTGTCTGCTTCATAAGGGC
>NW_025749957.1:0-2500 GCF_021184085.1 Oncorhynchus gorbuscha | reverse complement strand
TGGAGGTTATTTTCCATTATTCTTCTTATTTTCTTGAAGTGGTTTATTCTGGAACAGCAAGTACGTGGGGTACAGCGCCTGGTCTGCTTTGACGACTGTCTCCAGCTGTGGAGAGAAGGTAGGCATTTTCTCCTGCGCAATTAATTCCACAATGCTTTTAGATTAGAATTAAAACAAACTTGAAGTACCACTTATGTTCTTATTGGACTATTTGCATGATTTATACAAATGATTGTTAGATACTTCGTCTGTAACCTCAACATCTGCCAGAGATGCATTCCGTGCAGACAGTCGTAGTGTCTATAGAAAAGTATCATAGCCCAGTTATTTCCCCCCAAATTGCAGCATCTTCTGCGCTGCACATTTCTCTGCTTGTTTCTGAAAAACAATCTGATTTTTTTTTCAGCTTGACTCGGGACTATTTCCCTGAGCCCCCGTTGGATTTAGGAGAAGCGCGACTTAAAACCGAAAAGACAACAGTTTTTTTTTAAACCAAAAAGTGGAGTTATTGTGAACTTGTGAGAAGATCAAACAGGCCTGTGGCAATGTGTCGGGGGCGGCTGGTGAGGCTGGCGGTGGGTCTGGTAGCGGTCCTGTCGCTGTGGACGGAGCCTGGCGGCTGAGGCTGAGCAGGCTGGGCAGGCTGGGGGAACCGGAGGAGAAGCTAGATTTACCGAAGGCGAGCTGGTGTCTTTGCCGTTATTAACTGTAGGCGAGCCGGCCAGGCAGACTCCGACCCAACCCAGAGCCAGCCGGGCCAAGCGGAGGGGAGGAGGAACAGACGTCCTCAAAGGGTAGGCAATGGCTCGATCTATTATCACTTATCCCTTATGAGATGGTCACCAGCACCTTACCTTCATTTACACCTTGTAGGCATAGTCTAATGAAGTTGTTACTAATTGTCTGTCATTACTACATCATTATAGTACACACGTTTTAAACATATGTGTTCTGTAGGTAGTTAACCTGTCACAGTGTCATGTGTCTACATTATATATCACTGTATTGATGAGGGAGAAGTTAGTTGCTTACTTAATCTATCATCTACAGGATTATAAACATCCTCATTCTCCCTCACTAGTGCATGTTCAATACGAATCTAGTATACTAGTCAGGTCATTACTACCTCTGTAGGTCTACTGCTGTGGTCTATTAGTCAGGTCATTACTACCTCTGTAGGTCCTACTGCTGTGGTCTATTAGTCAGGTCATTACTACCTCTGTAGACCTACTGCTGTGGTCTACTAGTCAGGTCATTACTACCACTGTAGACCTACTGCTGTGGTCTACTAGTCAGGTCATTACTACCTCTGTGACCTGTCTACTAGTCAGGTCATTACTACCTCTGTAGACCTACTGCTGTGGTCTACTAGTCAGGTCATTACCTAGACCTACTGCTGTGGTCTACTAGTCAGGTCATTACTACCTCTGTAGACCTACCCTTGTGGTCTACTAGTCAGGTCATTACTACCTCTGTAGACCTGCTGTGGTCTATTAGTCAGGTCATTACTACCTCTGTAGACCTACTGCTGTGGTCTATTAGTCAGGTCATTACTACCTCTGTAGGTCTACTGCTGTGGTCTACTAGTCAGGTCATTACTACCTCTGTAGGTCCTACTGCTGTGGTCTATTAGTCAGGTCATTACTACCTCTGTAGGTCTACTGCTGTGGTCTACTAGTCAGGTCATTACTACCTCTGTAGGTCCTACTGCTGTGGTCTATTAGTCAGGTCATTACTACCTCTGTAGACCTACTGCTGTGGTCTACTAGTCAGGTCATTACTACCTACTCTAGACCTACTGCTGTGGTCTATTAGTCAGGTCATTACTACCTCTGTAGACCTACTGCTGTGGTCTATTAGTCAGGTCATTACTACCACTGTAGACCTACTGCTGTGGTCTACTAGTCAGGTCATTACTACTCTGTAGACCTACTACTGGTCTGTAGTCAGGTCATTACTACCTCTGTCTATTAGTCAGGTCATGTAGACCTACTGCTGTGGTCTACAGGTCATTATTACCTCTGTAGACCTACTGCTGTGGTCTACTAGTCAGGTCATTACTACCTCTGTAGACCTACTGCTGTGGTCTACTAGTCAGGTCATTACTACCTCTGTAGACCTACTGCTGTGGTCTACTAGTCAGGTCATTACTACCACTCTAGGTCTACTGCTGTGGTCTACTAGTCAGGTCATTATTACCTCTGTAGACCTACTGCTGTGGTCTACTAGTCAGGTCATTACTACCTCTGTAGACCTACTGCTGTGGTCTACTAGTCAGGTCATTACTACCTCTGTAGACCTACTGCTGTGGTCTATTAGTCAGGTCATTACTACCTCTGTAGACCTACTGCTGTGGTCTACTAGTCAGGTCATTACCTACTGGCTGTGGTCTATTAGTCAGACATTACTACCTCTGTAGGTCTACTTAGTCAGGTCATTACTACCTCTGTAGACCTACTGCTGTGGTCTACTAGTCAGGTCATTACTACCACTGTAGGTC
>NW_025749956.1:0-21589 GCF_021184085.1 Oncorhynchus gorbuscha | reverse complement strand
TCCAAGGAAGCCATGCTCGGCAGACACGAGCAGGAATTGTCTGCTGCTCTCGCCATGCCGTGGAGAACCTGGCCGCTCAGGATTCCGGACCTCTCTGGACGGTTCCAGAGTCTTCGTCTCGTGCCACCTGTTACTTCCTGGCCTGCCGAGCCTCCGGAACCTAGGTTAATAACCCACCTTGCTACTCCGGGCAGCCCACGGAGTGCCGCTCCTTTCTCACCCAGTGTGATATTGTGTTCTCTCTCCCAACCCAACACATACTCTAGCGAGAGAGCTCGGGTTGCTTACGTCATTTCACTCCTTACTGGCCGGGCTCGAGAGTGGGGCACAGCTATCTGGGAGGCAAGGGCTGATTGTTCAAACAATTACAGAACTTTAAAGAGGAGATGATTCGGGTTTTTGACCGTTCAGTTTTGGTAGGGAGGCTTCATAGGGCCCTGGCTTCCCTATGCCAAGGTGATCGATCCATAACGATTACTCTATAGAGTTTCGCACTCTTGCTGCCTCTAGTGACTGGAACGAGCCGGCTCAGCTGCTCGCTCGTTTTCTGGAGGACTCCACGCAGTGGTCAAAGATGAGATTCTCTCTCGGGAGGTTCCTTCCAGTGTGGACTCTTTGATTGCTCTCGCCATCCGCATAGAACCACGGGTAGATCTTCGTCACCAAGCTCGTGGAAGAGAGCTCGCGTCCAACGGTTTCCCTGCTCCGCATCGCAACCATCTCCCTCCTCTGGCTCTGGGGCCTGAGCCCATGCAGTTGGGAGGTATTCGCATCTCGACCAAGGAGAGGGAACGGAGGATCACCAACCGCCTGTGCCTCTATTGCGGATTTGATGGACATTTTGTCAATTCATGTCCAGTAAGGCCAGAGCTCATCAGTAAGCGGAGGGCTACTGGTGAGCTACTACTCAGGTCTCTTCATCTAGATCCTGTACTACTATGTCGGTCCATCTACGCTGGACCGGTTCAGGTGCTACATGCAGTGCCTTGATTGACTCTGGGGCTGAGGGTTGTTTCATGGACGAAGCATGGGCTCGGAAACATAACATTCCTTTCAGACAGTTAGACAAGCCTACGCCCATGTTTGCCTTAGATGGTAGTCATCTTCCCAGTATCAGATTTGAGACACTACCTTTAACTCTCACAGTATCTGGTAACCACAGTGAGACTATTTCTTTTGATTTTTCGTTCACCTTTTACACCTGTTGTTTTGGGTCATCCCTGGCTAGTATGTCATAATCCTTCTATTAATTGGTCTAGTAATTCTATCCTATCCTGGAACGTTTCTTGTCATGTGAAGTGTTTAATGTCTGCCATCCCTCCCATTTCTTCTGTCCCCACTTCTCAGGAGGAACCTGGCGATTTGACAGGAGTGCCGGAGGAATATCATGATCTGCGCACGGTCTTCAGTCGGTCCCGAGCCAACTCCCTTCCTCCTCACCGGTCGTATGATTGTAGTATTGATCTCCCTTCCGGGGACCACTCCTCCTCGGGGTAGACTATACTCTCTGTCGGCTCCCGAACGTAAGGCTCTCGAGGATTATTTATCTGTGTCTCTTGGCCTTGTACCATAGTGCCTTCTTCCTCTCCGGCCGGGCGGGGTTTTTTTTTGTTAAGAAGAAGGACGGTACTCTGCGCCCCTGCGTGGATTATCGAGGGCTGAATGACATAACGGTTAAGAATCGTTATCCGTCCCCTTATGTCATCAGCTTTCGAGATTCTGCAGGGAGCCAGGTGCTTTACTAAGTTGGACCTTAAATAACGCTTACCATCTCGTGCGCATCAGGGGGGGACGAGGGAAAACGGCGTTTAACACTCCGTTAGGGCATTTTGAGTACCGGGTTCTGCCGTTTGGTCTCGCCAATGCGCCAGCTGTTTTTCAGGCATTAGTTAATGATGTTCTGAGAGACATGCTGAACATCTTTGTTTTTGTCTATCTTGACGATATCCTGATTTTTTCACCGTCACTCGAGATTCATGTTCAGCACGTTCGACGTGTTCTACAGCGCCTTTTAGAGAATTGTCTCTACGTGAAGGCTGAGAAGTGCTCTTTTCATGTCTCCTCCGTTACTTTTCTCGGTTCCGTTATTTCCGCTGAAGGCATTCAGATGGATTCCGCTAAGGTCCAAGCTGTCAGTGATTGGCCCGTTCCAAGGTCACGTGTCGAGTTGCAGCGCTTTTTAGGTTTCGCTAATTTCTATCGGCGTTTCATTCAATTTCGGTCAAGTTGCTGCCCTCTCACAGCTCTTACTTCTGTCAAGACGTGTTTTAAGTGGTCCGGTTCCGCCCAGGGAGCTTTTGATCTTCCTAAAAGAACGTTTTACGTCCGCTCCTATCCTCGTTACTCTGACGTCACTAGACAATTCATTGTCGAGGTTGACGCTTCAGAGGTAGGCGTGGGGCATTCTATCCCAGCGCTTCCAGTCTGACGATAAGGTTCATCCTTGCGCTTATTTTCTCATCGCCTGTCGCCATCCGAACGCAACTATGATGTGGGTAACCGCGAACTGCTCGCCATCCGCTTAGCCTAGGCGAATGGCGACAGTGGTTGGAGGGGGGCGACCGTTCCTTTGTCGTTTGGACAGACCATAAGAACCTTGAGTACATCCGTTCTGCCAAACGACTTAATGCCCGTCAAGCTCGTTGGCGTTGTTTTTCGTTTTCGAGTTTGTGATTTCTTACCGTCCGGGTAGCAAAAACACCAAGCCTGATGCCTTATCCCGTCTGTTTAGTTCTTCTGTGGCTTCTACTGATCCCGAGGGATTCTTCCTTATGGGCGTGTTGTCGGGTTGACAGTCTGGGGAATTGAAAGACAGGTTAAGCAAGCACTCACGCACACTGCGTCGCCGCTTGTCCTAGTAACCTCCTTTTCGTTCCTGTTTCCACTCGTCTGGCTGTTCTTCAGTGGGCTCACTCTGCCAAGTTAGCTGGTCATCCCGGTGTTCGAGGCACTCTTGCGTCTATTCGCCAGTGCTTTTGGTGGCCGACTCAGGAGCGTGACACGCGCCGTTTCGTGGCTGCTTGTTCGGACTGCACGCAGACTAAGTCGGGTAACTCTCCTCCTGCCGGTCGTCTCAGACCGCTCCCCATTCCTTCTCGACCATGGTCTCACATCGCCCTAGACTTCATTACCGGTCTGCCTTTGTCTGCGGGAAGACTGTGATTCTTACGGTTGTCGATAGGTTCTCTAAGGCGGCATTTCATTCCCCTCGCTAAACTTCCTTCCGCTAAGGAGACGGCACAAATCATCATCGAGAATGTGTTCAGAATTCATGGCCTCCCGTTAGACGCCGTTTCAGACAGAGGCCCGCAATTCACGTCACAGTTTTGGAGGGAGTTCTGTCGTTTGATTGGTGCGTCCGTCAGTCTCTCTTCCGGGTTTCATCCCCAGTCTAACGGTCAAGCAGAGGGGCCAATCAGACGATTGGTCGCATACTACGCAGCCTTTCTTTCAGAAACCCTGCGTCTTGGGCAGAACAGCTCCCCTGGGCAGAATACGCTCACAACTCGCTTCCTTCGTCTGCTACCGGGTTATCTCCGTTTCAGAGTAGTCTGGGTTACCAGCCTCCTCTGTTCTCTTCCCAGCTTGCCGAGTCCAGCGTTCCCTCCGCTCAAGCGTTTGTCCAACGTTGTGAGCGCACCTGGAGGAGGGTGAGGTCTGCACTTTGCCGTTACAGGGCACAGACTGTGAGAGCCGCCAATAAACGCAGGATTAAGAGTCCAAGGTATTGTTGCGGCCAGAGAGTGTGGCTTTCCACTCGCAACCTTCCTCTTACGACAGCTTCTCGTAAGTTGACTCCGCGGTTCATTGGTCCGTTCCGTGTCTCCCAGGTCCAATCCTGTGGCGCTGTGCGACGCTTCTTCCGCGACATCTTCGTCGCGTCCATCCTGTCTTCCATGTCTCCTGTGTCAAGCCCTTTCTTCGCACCCCTGTTCGTCTTCCCTCCCCTCCCGTCCTTGTCGAGAGCGCACCTATTTACAGGTACGTAGGATCATGGACATGCGTTCTCGGGGACGGGGTCACCAATACTTAGTGGATTGGGAGGGTTACGGTCCTGAGGAGAGGAGTTGGGTTCCGTCTCGGGACGTGCTGGACCGTTCACTCATTGATGATTTCCTCCGTTGCCGCCAGGATTCCTCCTCGAGTGCGCCAGGAGCGCTCGGTGAGTGGGGGGTACTGTCATGTTTTTGTCTTAGATTGTCTTGTCATTTTGCTTTTCCCTCTGTTCATTTTCCCCTGCTGGTCTTTTTTAGGTTTGTTCCCCTTTTTCTCTCTCCTTCCTCTCTCTCTTCTCTCTATCGTCCCGTTCCTGCTCCCAGCTGTTCCTATTCCCCTAATCAATCATTTAGTCTTCCCACACTGTTCCTTATCTTTTCCCCTGATTAGAGTCCCTATTTCTTCCCTTGTTTTCCGTTCCTGTCCTGTCGGATCCTTGTCTATTGTTCACCGTGCTGTGTCTGTGTATCGCCCTGTCGTGTCGTGTTTCCCTCAGATGCTGCGTGGAGAGCAGGTGTCTGAGTCTGCTAGGTTCAAGTGCCTTCCCGAGGCAACCTGCAGTTCTTGATCGAGTCTCCAGTCTGTTCTCGTCATTACGGTGGAATTATGTCTTATGTTTGTAGAATTACTTTACTGGATTAAAGACTCTTGTTTTCGCCAAGTCGCTTTGGGTCCTCATTCACCTGCATGACAGTTTTTGTTAATAGAGGGATGTGATTTGAGAAACAAAAAGAGATAATTGTTTTACATAACTTTGTATTAAGTGAAGTCACGCCCCTGAGTGAGGTCAGAGAGCGTGTCAGCCTGCTGGAACTGCCCTTTCCTGCAAACTGTATAAATGATGAGTAAGAAATTAACATACGAGACCAGAAACAGGTCCAGCAAATCTTCACGTTTAAACACAAAGTAGAGACGATATCCTCACCTCCTGGGCAATATCTGGTACGGCTGTTTAGCTGTCCTAAGTAAAGTATCTTCGAAAGTGAATTTAAGTGGAACCATTCCACTACTCTGTTCAAACCATCGTATAACGCCATTCTCATCACCCCCGTTGGGAACCATCGACATGGCTGGAAGCATCTTTACAGAGCAGCGAATGGAGGGAGAATAAACTCTGTAGTTCTGCTCAGGACTATACACGACAAGTCACCAGATACCGGACGACTGCAGGAGAACAACAGAAGACTTGTTGCAACCCTTTGACAGTCAGAGCCTTACAAACGCAGCCACAAAAAGGCCCAACTCCCTTTTCAAGGCAGCCCTGTCCACTGAGAGAGATCCGCTTAACCAAGACATTTCACGTAAATATCGTTAATGATTTCTTACTCAAAGAGGGCGGCAGTTCGTGTGTAAGACATTTCACGTAAAAACGTTAATGATTTCTTACTCAAAGAGGGCGCAGTTCGTGTACAAGACATTTCACAAATATGTTAATGATTTCTTACTCAAAGAGGGCGGCAGTTTGTGTGCAAATATATGATTACTGTAAGTGAGAGTAGTTTCTAAATGTACCGATGTTAATGTCTCTGGCCCTCTCTCTCGCCCTCTCCATCTCTTTTGTAACAAGCAGCCATGTTGTTGTCATTCCGCTAGGGACCTGTTTTTAACGTATTTAGCGTGTATGTTTATTCTGTATCACCATTTAATTAACTAGTAAATAGATAATTAAGCAAATTTATGTAGTACTGAACCATAAGTAAGGCTCGGTTTATGCAGATGCAGGAGGTTACGACTGTTCATAATGATGATATGCTACTAGGTTATGATTAATAGGTTTACTGTTTTTAGATGTGATAGGTAAAGAATTGCAAGTGAGTTCGAGATGGTATCTCCTTTATAGAACCACCTCGTGGTGCCCCAGATCCTAATGAGTTAATTGTAACATGATTAATTTAATCGGTAACACTTAAACATAGTTAGGTAATTAGATAAATAACAGTCTTCAGATTGATGTTAAAGTCAGGTCTTGACTGTGTGTGTGTGTGTGTGTGTGTGTGTGTGTGTGTGTGTGTGTGTGTGTGTGTGTGTGTGTGTGTGTGTGTGTGTGTGTGTGTGTGTGTGTGTGTGTGTGTGTGTGTGTGTGTGTGAGAGAGAGAGATCTTAGGGAAACACTGTGCTGCTGGTATGTCACATCCCATCTCCATTCAACCTGTCCTCATTTCCTCTTTAACACGATCATACCAGACACACACTTTATTAGCATAGTTATTTTTTATTTATTTTAAATTTCACCTTTATTTAACCAGGTAGGCAAGTTGAGAACAAGTTCTCATTTACAGTGCACTGGCCAAGATAAAGCAAAGCAGTTCGACACATACAACACAGAGTTACACATGGAGTAAAACAAACATACAGTCAATAATACAGTAGAAAAATAAGTCTATACGATGTGAGCAAATGAGGTGAGATAAGGAGGTAAAGGCAAAAAAAGGCCATGGTGGCGAAGTAATACAATATAGCAAGTGAAAACACTGGAATGGTACATTTTGCAGTGGGAAGAATGTGCAAAGTAGAAATAAAGATAATGGGGTGCAAGGCAAATAAATACAATACACTAGGAAGAGAGGTAGTTGTTTGGGCTAAATTATAGATGGGCTATGTACAGGTGCAGTAATCTGTGAGCTGCTCTGACAGCTGGTGCTTAAAGCTAGTGAGGGAGATAAGTGTTTCCAGTTTCAGAGATTTTTGTAGTTTATTCCATTGTAGCAGCAGAGAACTGAAAGGAGAAGCAACCAAAGGTTTTGGGGGTGACTAGAGAATTGGTTTTGGGGTGACTAGAGAATTGGTTTTGGGGTGACTAGAGAATTGGTTTTGGGGGTGACTAGAGAATTGGTTTTGGGGTGACTAGAGAATTGGTTTTGGGGGTGACTAGAGAATTGGTTTGGGGTGACTAGAGACCAAGGTTTTGGGGTGACTAGGAGAATTGGTTTTGGGGGTGACCAGAGAATTGGTTTTGGGGTGACTAGAGAATTGGTTTTGGTGGTGACTAGAGAATTGGTTTTGGGGTGACTAGAGGAATGTGGTTTTGGGGGTGACTAGAGAATTGGTTTTGGGGGTGACTAGAGAATTGGTTTTGGGGTGACTAGAGAATTGGTTTTGGGGGTGACTATAGAATTGGTTTTGGGGTGACTAGAGAATTGGTTTTGGGGGTGACTAGGAGAATTGGTTTTGGGGGTGACCAGAGAATTGGTTTTGGGGCACTAGAGAATTGGTTTTGGTGGTGACTAGAGAATTGGTTTTGGGGTGACTAGAGAATTGGTTTTGGGGGTGACTAGAGAATTGGTTTTGGGGGTGACTAGAGAATTGGTTTTTTGGGGTGACTAGAGAATTGGTTTTGGTGGTGACTAGAGAATTGGTTTTGGGGGTGACTATAGAATTGGTTTTGGGGGTGACTAGAGAATTGGTTTTGGGGGTGACTAGAGAATTGGTTTTGGGGGTGACTAGAGAATTGGTTTTGGGGTGATTTAGAGATATACCTGCTGGAGCGTGTGCTACAGGTGGGTGCTGCTGTGTCCAGCCAGCTGAGATAAGGGGGGACTTTACCTAGCAGGGTCTTGTAGATGACCTGACAGTGGGTCATTACCTAGTATGAAGCGAGGCTAGCCAACGAGAGCGCATATAGTTTCAGTGGTGTAGTATATGAAGGCTTTGGTGACTAAACAGATGGCACTGTGATAGACTGCATCCAATTTATTGACTAGGGTATTGGAGGCTATTTTGTAAATGACATCGCCGAAGTCGAGGATCGGTAGGATGGTCAGTTTTACGAGGGTATGTTTGGCAGCATGAGTGAAGGAGGCTTTGTTTGCGAAATAGGAAGATGATTCTAGATTACATTTTGGATTGGAGGTGCTTAATGTGAGTCTGGAAGGAGAGTTTACAGTCTAACCAGACATCTGGGCATGTGTAGTTGTCCACATATTCTATGTCAGAACCGTCCAGAGTAGTGATGCTAGTCGGGCGGGTGGGTGTGGGCAGCGATCGGTTGAAGAGCATGCATTTAGTTTTACTTGTATTTATGAGCAGATGGAGGCCTCGGAAGGAGAGTTGTATGGCATTGAAGCTCGTCTGGAGGGTTGTGAACACAGTGTCCAAAGAAGGGCCAGAAGTATACAGAATGGATAAAAAAATCTTTGTGAGTGTCGCGTGTGAGAGAGAAAGTGAGTGTCTGAGTGTGCAAATGTGTGTGTGTGTGTGTGTGTGCATAACCGTATGTCCATCCCTCCCTACTCCCGTAGGCCTTGGCAGTCAGTAAGAGAGGGCAAAATGATTTGAGGCTATTTGGTGATTATCTGTAGAATATGGTTTCACACAATGTCCCTGACAATGACTGCAGCACTTACCCTGGTGTGTGTGTGTCCTTGGTAGAGCTTCTATCTACGATTGATGGGTCAGAAAATGGGCTTGTCTGCTACTCAAGACAATCACACCATTTAACTCTCCCTCTATCTACCACTCTCTCCTTCCCTCCTTTTGCTTGCCTCTCTCTCTCTCTCTTTCCCTCTCTCTCCCTCTCTCTCTCTCTCTCTCTCTCTCTCTCTCTCTCTCTCTCTCTCTCTCTCTCTCTCTCCGTATCCTTATCCTTTTCTTCTCTCCTCTACCCTTGCCTTTCTCCAACCACTAACCCCTCACCTCCTTCTCTAGCAACTCTCTTCCATCGCCTCCCTCTCCTTTGCTGATTCTCCCTTCTTCCTGGAGAAGGGACATGGAGGAGAAGGGGTACATGCAGGGAGGAAAAAGAGAGGAACAATGACTTGTGAACAATTTGTAAGTCGCTCTGGATAAGAGCGTCTGCTAAATGACTTAAATGTAAATGTAAATGTAACATCGGAGTCCCTTTGATAGTTCCTTTTCCGAAATGAGTCACACTCACTGGAGTGCCACAACCTAAAACAACTTCGCTCCTCTACGATGCAAAACCATTTGCATTCAGGTGCCACACCAAACGCACCGGGTCCCATTTCTCCTTTCTATGTATCTTTCTGGTAACACAGTCAACAGTTTCTAGAGGGGGGCCTGTAGACTGGGCACGCGCCCTGTGTGAAAAGATGAGCTTACAGTTTTCACCGACAAAGGTCTGTCGAAAGATGGGATGCTTGTCATTCGTCATTAACATCAATGTATCCTAACTGACGAGCGAGGTTCTCCCTGAATGTAATCTGGCAGTAACCAGATTGACCATTTTCCTTGCCAGGTGCTGCATGATTGCACTGCCATTCCTGGAACAAAAGGCAACTGCAATTTCAACACAGTGGGATTCTTTCTTCTTTTTTCCTCCACCACTTCTGGGTCTTTTGCAAAACATTGGAGTGATCACACTTGTCAACCCCACCCATCTGTCTGTTGTAATCGTGGATTAAAGCAGGCTGGCTGACCACCTTCCTGTTCCAAACACCATCCTGTCAGACTAGCCTCGTTACTTGAGTGGAATCACTTACATTGTGAAAATTGGATTGTGTCTCTCCACTGTATGGCCCTATCCTACACCGACACATATCCCCACGCTCGGTTTGGTGATTGCATTGAACCCCAGGTTCTCTCCGACCACTTACGAGCGCGAGTGATGCATGAAAAGTCGTCGAACCAAACGTTGTAACCCTGGTATGGCACGACCGTAGGCCAACCACATCACCATCCCGACTGCCAGTTGTACACATTGAAATGCAAAGTCTGACCCCGGATGAAGAAATGATCCATCATTTGAATCCCCACTTAATTGGCTTCCCTTTTCATATACTGCCTGATGCCTGATTGCCTATTTGATTTGACCTTGCGCCCATCTATGGCTACGTTTTGGTTTGGCTGATAGGGCTTTTTACAAGTCTGTTTCAGGTGGTCCTGTTATGCAGGTGAATGAGGACCCAAAAACGACTTGGCGAAAACAGAGTCTTTAATCCAGTAAAGTAAATATACAATCATAAAGCACAATTCCACTCGTAATGACGAGAATAGACTGGAGACTCGATCATGAACTGCAGGTTGCCTCGGGAAGGCACTTGAACGTAGCAGACTCAGACACCTGCTCACCACGCAGCATCTGAGGGAAACACGACACGACAGGGCGATACACAGACACAGCACGGTGAACAATAGACAAGGATCCGACAGGGCAGAAACGGAAAACAAGGGGAGAAATAGGGACTCTAATCAGGGAAAAAGATAGGGAACAGGTGTGGGAAGACTAAATGATTGATTAGGGGAATATGAACAGCTGGGAGCAGGAACGGAACGATAGAGAGAAGAGAGAGAGGAAGGGAGAGAGAAAAAGGGGAACGAACCTAAAAAGACCAGCAGGGGGAAAACGAACAGAGGGAAAAGCAAAATGACAAGACAATATAAGACAAAACATGACAGGTCCAGTGAGTATTGCAGTTCTCTAAGACTATCTGCATTGTCCTCAGCGCCAGGATCAACGATGTGTAAAGCAGCAAACAGAGCCTTGAAGCGACGGACGCGACATGAAAGCTCTAGGTTCTGTCAGTTGGGGTAAATCCCATGGAAATGAAGCAGCCCAAGAAACCGGTAGAGTTCTGCCGGGGTAACATCAAGCCACGCTCCAAGCGAATCACCATACGACGGGCACTCCGTGAACCTGTCATGTTTTGTCTTAGATTGTCTTATCATTATGCTTTCCCTTCTGTTCGTTTCCCCCTGCTGGTCTTATTAGGTTCGTTCCCTTTTTCTATCCCTCTCTCTCCCCCTCCCTCTCTCTCCTCTCTCTATCGTTCCGTTCCTGCTCCCAGCTGTTCCTATTCCCCTAATCATCATTTAGTCTTCCCACACCTGTTCCTTATCTTTTCCCTGATTAGAGTCCCTATTTCTTCCCTTGTTTTCCGTTCCTGTCCTGTCGGATCCTTGTCTATTGTTCACCGTGCTGTGTCTATGTATTGCCCTGTCGTGTCGTGTTTCCCTCAGATGCTGCGTGGTGAGCAGGTGTCTGAGTCTGCTACGTTCAAGTGCCTTCCCGAGGCAACCTGCAGTTCTTGATCAAGTCTCCAGTCTGTTCTCGTCATTACGAGTAGTATTATGCCTTTTGTTTGTAAAGTAACTTTACTGGATTAAAAACTCTGTTTTCGCCAAGTCGCTTTTGGGTCCTCATTCACCTGCATAACAGAACCTCTGCCACCAATGCCTTGCGTGGAAAACTACAAGAAGAGGTCTCTCTTTCTTAGTCTTCCACCGAACTGCCTAATGTACCCCTGCCAAAATATAAACCAACCGGACGTTCTGGCCTGAATGGGATGGATTCAAGAGCCTGTGTATCAACATCATCATTGGACTGAAATGTGCTATTGGGCAAGACGTGGAACACGAACAGAAAGACTTAGAGACAGGACAAGAGAAAATCGATCACTGTTTTTTTTTTTAAATCTGCCGTTTCCAGCTACAACAGCCGGTGACAACATTAACAATGTCTACACTGTATTTCTGATCAACTTGATGTTAATTTAATGGACCAAAAAATGTGATTTTCTTTCAAAAACAATGACATTTCTAAGTGACTCCAAAGTTTTGAACGGTAGTGTATATACATAAAGGCCTGATAATACATAAGAATAACACATCATTCATAGTTACCTTCCAGTTGAAGAGCTTGGCTGAGAGGCCTCAGATGGTGGGCTCCTCAACGTCCTCTGTCTACTTGATCTCATTCTCTCCATCCTCGTCTTCTCCAAGTAGATCAGCATCAAGGTCATCTTCCTCTAAGCAGGCCATGCCTTCATGGTCCTCAGCATTGACCCGCAGCTCATCTTCCGCCAGTGTCCTCCTCCTTGTGGGCAGGGACTGCATTATCTCCCGGCACCTCCTCTGTCCACTTCTAAAACTCAACCATAAAGACAGGAAAATGAACTTTTCAAATAGAAACCAGGTAGAACCCTCCAAAAAATAGCCTGAGACTGACAAAAAGTTACATTCAGAATACGCCCCACAAAAAGAGAATCATCAATGAAAGTCAATAGTGTGTCCAAACGTTATCAATTGGAAGGTGACAAAGAATCCAAAGGATTTGACTTCAACATTTGAGAAAACATGTCATGTGATTGCAAAGTCCACAACTGAAATAATATGATCATGCATGCCTGTAAGTAGCAAAGTCACAAACCAGCTAGACCAGGAACATTTAGATACCCGAGCAGACAACCACAAAAATCATTATTCGTAGGCTATTATCATTACATTAATTCTCGCAATTGCAGCCGGAAGACTTGATATTTTATTGGAAACATATCACAGATAAACAGACACCTAATGAGATATAGCCATGGCTATGAGGATAGCCATGCAAATGTGTGCCTCACAGCACCCCTCTCTCTTTCAGCTGGCTGGCTAGGAACAAAATATAATCACTAGCCAGTTCATTTTTTCACTCCAATACCTAATGACAAATGCATTTCATTTTGCACAGTTATCAAAGAAAATATTGACATTTAAAAAGACAAGACAAGAGCTACATCCACCAGACTAACATTCTCTGTCTTGTGTGACCGACTTGACCAACACAGACTCATTTGTCATCACAGTTAGAGAAAAGACTCTTAAATGGAAGCACAATCATTACCAACGTAAAAACAAAGTATGCACAGCTTCTTACCTTGATATGGTTGTCCAATTCTGAATGAAGGCGCTGCCAGAGTTAGTCGTAACCTGTTAGATTGGGGGGGAGTGGCGGCTCCCTGTGGAAACAGCGACACATCAGACATTTTAATGTTGAGTTTGTCCTTTTGAGAGAAAGCCTAGTTACCGCCCTAACCTCTAAACCAATCATCTATAATTCATACGTTGTAACCTATAAAAATTAAAATATATGATTGTAGCATGGAGATATTGACGGACAACCATTGGAAACATGTTTCTGATTTAAAAAATAAATGGTCTGGAAAGGGTTCACCCATAGGCACGTGAAATGAACCCCGCAAGCACACAGAATGAATGTGTAAAGAATAGATGCTGATTCATAATACTCTTCCTGTCATAATACTTCCTTCCTGACATAATACTTCCTTCCTGTCATAATACTTCCCTTCCTGACATAATACTTCCTTCCTGTCATAATACTTCCTTCCTGTCATAATACTCTGTCATAATACTTCCTTCCTGTCATAATACTTCCTTCCTGTCATAATACTTCCTTCCTGACAGTTGGACAGCTTCCCTCAGGCGTCTGAAAAGATTTGGCACGGGTCCTCAGTTCCTCAAAAGATTCTACAGCCGCACCATCAAGAGCATGGTAACTGGTTGCATCACTGCCTGGTATGGCAACTGCTTAGGCTCTGACCGCAAGGCACTACAGAGGTAGTGTGTACGGCCCAGTACATCACTGGGGCAAAGCTCCTGCCATCCAAGACCTCTGTACCAGGCAATGTCAGAGAAAGGCCGTAAAATAGTCAAAGACTCCAGCCACCCTAGTCATAGACTGATCTCTCTGCTACCGCACGGCAAGTGGTACCGGAGCGCCAAGTCTAGGTCCAAGAGGCTTCTAAACAGCTTCTACCCCAAAGACATGAGACTCCTGAACATCTAATCAAATAGCTACCCAGACTATTTGCATAAGCCCCTCTATTTTACACCGCGTTACTCTCTGTTGTTTTCACCTATGCAAGGTCACTTAATAACTCTACCTACATGTACAATATTACCTCAACTAATAGGTGCCCCGCACATTGACTCTGTACCAGTACCCCCTGTATATAGTGTCTCTATTGTTATTTTACTGCTGCTCTTTAATTACTTGTTCCTTTTCATTTCGTATTCTTATTCGTATTTATGTTTTTCCTTTAAAAAAACTGCATTGTTGGTTAGGGCTCGTATATAGTAAACATTCACTGTAATACAACAATACCTGTTGTATTCGGGCACATGTGACTAATACAATTAGATTTTGATTTGAAGGCTTCAGGGTTCTTGTCTCTGAATGGGAACCACTGACACCTACGACTGCTTATAATGGCTTACAATGGCTCATATTGGATGATAATGGCTTACAATGCCTCATATTGGATGATAATGGCTTCAAATGGGCACTTAGACCATTCTGCTCTGAGCATATTGAGAGGGAGATCAGTCCTGTCACTTCAGGGAGAGATATAGAGAATCAAGGTGCTTGTAGGGCAGTGGTGGTCACGAAATTTCGTCAGCCGGCGATTGTCAAGCAAATAACTGTTGGCCTCAGGGCAATTGACCATTAATTAACATAAACACATTTAGCATCTCCTGGCTTCTAATAAGTCTATGTAATATAGCCTACACCTTCACAATAAATCCATTATTTATTTTAGACAGGTCTAAAGAAACATGATATGAAGAAAATGTAGTCTTTAAAAAAAACAGTATAGCATACTTTGAGTTGTCCTTATGTTAGGTCCTAATCTGTCTATGTCATATGGTTGTGGGCACCCTGTATATAGTATGACAAGTATTAACTGACCCTTTATAGTGTGGTGAATAAGTTGACCAAAGCTGAATGAAATAGAAAGGATATTTTCTCCAAACGATTTGTGGGAGTACCCACATGTGGCTACTCTGTGTTGAGCTGTCAATCAACAAAGAAATAGGTGCGCCTTTTAAGCTTAATTTAGAGTTATTCGTGTAACTTTAGTTGTTCTACAAACGTTGGGCTACATGTTTTGATGTTTTAATACATTGTAAGGCTGCATGATGCAACTCTAATGATGATTTGAAAAAAAGTTGCTTGAAAGGCATGAGCTCTGCTTTGTTTTTTTTTCGCAGGCAGTCTCACATTCACAATTTGAGAATCACCCTGATAATGCCTTGAATTTCCCAGCAGCATCCCTTTGTGTGGCCATAATGCACCCTGAAATCCATGCCTTTTGCAGCCCTTCTCCTAAATGCTGCCCTCCAAAGCAGCTCGCATCTCACTCCACAATACAGCCAGCTCTGGGTGTTAACTGCGTAAGCGCTCAGCAGGAGACAATCTGAGCCCTTACATGGTCTCTGGAGGAAAACGACTTGACAACCCTCTGTGATCTCTGAGGACTTCGGCTGACATCGGATCCACTCGGAAATGTGGGCTTCCCGGTTTCCGGATTCCTCAGAGGCAAGGTAGAAATTTGAGGACGAAAGCGTCGGCGATAGGAACAGACTTCCTCTCCCTCCCCTACGTTCCCGTAGCCGCCCATCGATCCGGATGGTCAAGGCTATGAGGAAGTTGAGGTCCAGGGGCTGCGAGCTGGTCTATAATCACCCTGAAGGAATGCATCGAACAGGGGCTTCCTTGTTCCAGGCACTCTCAGCCTCCAATGTGGGAAAGTCCACAGCGTAGTCTGCCACAATATGGGAATCCTGACGTCGTTGGAGCAGCTTACGAGCCACCTCTCTTCCGGATAATGGAGAATCAAGCACTTTCACTGTACCTCTGCCACGAACTCCTCCAATCTGAGGTAAACAGTGGACTGTTGCTTCCCACACCACCATATCCCAGGCAAGAGCCCTCCCGGACATCAAGCGTTATCACGTACGCTATCATTGAGATGGAAATGAAGAAAGCTGCAGCTCAAAGATGAGAAAACACTGGGAGAAATGCCCAGGCAGGATCTGGGATCTCCAGTGTAGCACTCCGGAGAAGGTAAGCGGGGTTCTTGGGAAGCCAGGGTAGATTGGGGACAAGAGCTGGTAGTGGCATAATTGACAGTCTGGAGGGGTTACAATAGTGGTGGGCTGCCTCACAGACAGTCCGAGGGAATTGCTCCAGCAATGTGTTGAAGGCACGGTCCTGGCATTCCGCCAAGGTCTGGAATCATTCTATAAGAACTTGAAGTAACTCCTCATGTTTTCCAATGGTGGCTCCCTGGGGAGGAGACGGTGTTGCGGAACTGGTCCAGAGTCTGCCGGGTCAGTCATGGCCAGTTCCCGCTATCACACTCAGGATATGACCCAGATGCAGACATGGGAGGCTGATTTTACAGTTCTCAGATGATTTATTGTAAACCCAGGGCAAAGGGCAGGTCAGGGCAGACAGAGGTTCGTGATCAGATCAGAGACAAGCAGGTACAGGACGGCAGGCTCGGGGTCAGGGCAGGCAGAATGGTCAGAACCACGGAAAAACTAGGAAACAGAACTAGAGGAAACAGGAAGCGGGAAAGAACGGTAAGACCTGACCAGGCAAGACAACTGGCAACAGACAAACAGAGAACACAGGTATAAATACACTGGGAATATTGGGAAGATGGGCAGACACCTGGAGGGGTGGAGACAAGCACATCGACAAGTGAAACAGATCAGGGTGTGACCTCCTCTGAACAGTTTATGTTGAGATGTGTCTGTTTCTTGAATGTGAATGATTTATTTGCAATTTCTAAGGCTAGTAGCTCTAATCAATGTATCCTCTGCAGCAGAGGTAACTCTGGAGTCTTCCTTTCCTGTGGCGGTCCTCATGAGAAAGTTTCATCATAGCGCTTGAAGGTTTCTTCAACTGCACTGAAGAACCACTTTCAAAGTTCTAAATTTTCCATATAGACCGAACTTTATTTCTTAAAGTAATGATGCTGTCATTTTGGTTTGCTTATTTGAGCTGTTCTTGACATAATATGGACTTGTTTTTACCAAATAGGGCTGTCTGTTATGCAGGTGAATGAGGACCCAAAAGCGACTTAACGAAAACAGAGTTTTTAATCCAGTAAAGTTACTTTACAAACAAAAGGCATAATACTACTCGTAATGACGAGAACAGACTGGAGACTTGATCAAGAACTGCAGGTTGCCTCGGGAAGGCACTTGAACGTAGCAGACTCAGACACCTGCTCACCACGCAGCATCTGAGGAAACACGACACGACAGGGCAATACATAGACACAGCACGGTGAATAATAGACAAGGATCCGACAGGACAGGAATGGAAAACAAAGGGAAGAAATAGGGACTCTAATCAGGGAAAAGATAAGGAACAGGTGTGGGAAGACTAAATGATTGATTAGGGAATAGGAACAGCTGGGAGCAGGAACGAACGATAGAGAGAAGAGAGCGAGAGAGTGAGAGAGGGAGGGAGAGAGAGGGATAGAAAGAGGAAAGAACCTAATAAGACCAGCAGAGGAAACGAATAGAAGGGGAAGCACAGGGACAAGACATGATAATCAATGACAAAACATGACAGTACCCCCCACTCACCGGCGCCTCTGGCGCACTCGAGGAGGAATCCTGGCGGCAACGGAGGAAATCATCAATAAGTGAACGGTCCAGCACGTCCCGAGACGGAACCCAACTCCTCTCCTCAGGACCGTAACCCTCCCAATCCACTAAGTATTGGTGACCCCGTCCCGAACGCATGTCCATGATCTTACGTACCTTGTAAATAGGTGCGCTCTCGACAAGGACGGGGGGGGGAGGGAAGACGAGCGGGGTGCGAAGAAAGGGCTTGACACAGGAGACATGGAAGACAGGATGGACGCGACGAAGATGTCGCGGAAGAAGCAGTCGCACAGCGACAGGATTGACGACCTGGGAGACACGGAACGGACCAATGAACCGCGGAGTCAACTTACGAGAAGCTGTCGTAAGGTAAGTTGCGAGTGGAAAGCCACACTCTCTGGCCGCAACAATACCTTGGACTCTTAATCCTGCGTTTATTGGCGGCTCTCACAGTCTGTGCCCTGTAACGGCAAAGTGCAGACCTCACCCTCCTCCAGGTGCGCTCACAACGTTGGACAAACGCTTGAGCGGAGGGAGACGCTGGACTCGGCAAGCTGGGATGAGAACAGAGGAGGCTGGTAACCAGACTACTCTGAAACGGAGATAACCCGGTAGCAGACGAAGGAAGCGAGTTGTGGCGTATTCTGCCCAGGAGCTGTTCTGCCCAAGACGCAGGGTTTCTGAAAGAAAGGCTGCGTAGTATGCGACCAATCGTCTGATTGGCCCTCTCTGCTTGACCGTTAGACTGGGGATGAAACCCGGAAGAGGACGACGGACGCACCAATCAAGCGACAGAACTCCCTCCAAAACTGTGACGTGGTGCGGGCCTCTGTCTGAAACGGCGTCTAACGGGAGGCCATGAATTCTGAACACATTCTCGATAATGATTTGTGCCGTCTCATAGCGGAAGGAAGTTTAGCGAGGAATGAAATGTGCCGCCTTAGAGAACCTATCGACAACCGTAGAATCACAGTCTTCCCCCGCAGACAAAGGCAGACCGGTAATGAAGTCTAGGGCGATGTGAGACCATGGTCGAGAAGGAATGGGGAGCGGTCTGAGGCGACCGGCAGGAGGAGAGTTACCCGACTTGGTCTGCGCGCAGTCCGAACAAGCAGCCACGAAACGGCGCGTGTCACGCTCCTGAGTCGGCCACCAAAAGCGCTGGCGAATAGACGCAAGAGTGCCTCGAACACCGGGATGACCAGCTAACTTGGCAGAGTGAGCCCACTGAAGAACAGCCAGACGAGTGGAAACAGGAACGAAAAGGAGGTTACTAGGACAAGCGGCGGCGACGCAGTGTGCGTGAGTGCTTGCAACCTGTCTTTCAATTCCCCAGACTGTCAACCCCGACAACACGCCCATAAGGAAGAATCCCTCGGGATCAGTAGAAGCCACAGAAGAACTAAACAGACGGGATAAGGCATCAGGCTTGGTGTTTTTGCTACCCGGACGGTAAGAAATCACAAACTCGAAACGGCGAAAAACAACGCCCAACGAGCTTGCGGGCATTAAGTCGTTTGGCAGAGCGGATGTACTCAAGGTTCTTATGGTCTGTCCAAACGACAAAGGAACGGTCGCCCCCTCCAACCACTGTCGCCATTCGCCTAGGGCTAAGCGGATGGCGAGCAGTTCACGGTTACCCACATCATAGTTGCGCTCAGATGGCGACAGGCGATGAGAAAAATAAGCGCAAGGATGAACTATCGTCAGACTGGAAGCTGGGATAGAATGGCTCCCACGCCTACCTCTGAAACGTCAACCTCGACAATGAATTGTCTAGTGACGTCAGGATGCGAGATAGGAGCGGACGTAAAAATGTTCTTTTAGAAGATCAAAAGCTCCTGGGCGGAACCGGACCACTTAAAACACGTCTTGACAGAAGTAAGAGCTGTGAGAGGGGCAGCAACTTGACCGAAATTACGAATGAAAGCGCCGATAGAAATTAGCGAAACCTAAAAGCGCTGCAACTCGACACGTGACCTTGGAACGGGCCAATCACTGACAGCTTGGACCTTAGCGGAATCCATCTGAATGCCTTCAGCGGAAATAACGGAACCGAGAAAAAGTAACGGAGGAGACATGAAAGAGCACTTCTCAGCCTTTACGTAGAGACAATTCTCTAAAAGGCGCTGTAGAACACGTCGAACGTGCTGAACATGAATCTCGAGTGACGGTGAAAAAATCAGGATATCGTCAAGATAGACAAAAACAAAGATGTTCAGCATGTCTCTCAGAACATCATTAACTAATGCCTGAAAAACAGCTGGCGCATTGGCGAGACCAAACGGCAGAACCCGGTACTCAAAATGCCCTAACGGGTGTTAAAGCGCCGTTTTCCACTCGTCCCCCTCTCTGATGCGCACGAGATGGTAGCGTTACGAAGGTCCAACTTAGTAAAGCACCTGGCTCCCTGCAGAATCTCGAAGGCTGATGACATAAGGGGAATCGGATAACGATTCTTAACCGTTATGTCATTCAGCCCTCGATAATCCACGCAGGGCGCAGAGTACCTGTCCTTCTTCTTAACAAAAAAGAACCCCGCCCCGGCCGGAGGAGGGAAGAAGGCACTATGGTACCGGCGTCAAGAGACACAGATAAATAATCCTCGAGAGCCTTACGTTCGGGAGCCGACAGAGAGTATAGTCTACCCCGGGAGGAGTGGTCCCCGGAAGGAGATCAATACTACAATCATACGACCGGTGAGGAGGAAGGAGTTGGCTCGGGACCGACTGAAGACCGTGCGCAGATCATGATATTCCTCCGGCACTCCTGTCAAATCGCCAGGTTCCTCCTGAGAAGTGGGGACAGAAGAAATGGGAGGGATGGCAGACATTAAACACTTCACATGACAAGAAACGTTCCAGGATAGGATAGAATTACTAGACCAATTAATAGAAGGATTATGACATACTAGCCAGGGATGACCCAAAACAACAGGTGTAAAAGGTGAGCGAAAAATCAAAAAAGAAATAGTCTCACTGTGGTTACCCAGATACTGTGAGAGTTAAAGGTAGTGTCTCAAATCTGATACTGGGAAGATGACTACCATCTAAGGCAAACATGGGCGTAGGCTTGTCTAACTGTCTGAAAGGAATGTCATGTTTCCGAGCCCATGCTTCGTCCATGAAACAACCCTCAGCCCCAGAGTCAATCAAGGCACTGCATGTAGCACCCGAACCGGTCCAGCGTAGATGGACCGACATAATAGTACAGGATCTAGATGAAGAGACCTGAGTAGTAGCGCTCACCAGTAGCCCTCCGCTTACTGATGAGCTCTGGCCTTTACTGGACATGAATTGACAAAATGTCCATCAAATCCATAATAGAGCACAGGCGGTTGGTGATCCTCGTTCCCTCTCCTTGGTCGAGATGCGAATACCTCCCAGCTGCATGGGCTCAGTCTCTGAGCCAGAGGAGGAGATGGTTGCGATGCGGAGCAGGGAAACACCGTTGGCGAGCTCTCTTCCACGAGCTTGGTGACGAAGATCTACCCGTCGTTCTATGCGGATGGCGAGAGCAATCAAAGAGTCCACACTGGAAGGAACCTCCCGAGAGAGAATCTCATCTTTGACCACTGCGTGGAGTCCCTCCAGAAAACGAGCGAGCAGCGCCGGCTCGTTCAGTCACTAGAGGCAGCAAGAGTGCGAGAAACTCTATAGAGTAATCCGTTATGGATCGATCACCTTGGCATGGAAGCCAGGGCCCTAGAAGCCTCCCTACCAAAAACTGAACGGTCAAAAACCGAATCATCTCCTCTTTAAAGTTCTGGTAATTGTTAGAACAATCAGCCCTTGCCTCCCAGATAGCTGTGCCCCACTCTCGAACCCGGCCAGTAAGGAGTGAAATGACGTAAGCAACCCGAGCTCTCTCGCTAGAGTATGTGTTGGGTTGGAGAGAAGAAACACAATATCACACTGGGTGAAAAAGGAGCGGCCTCCGTGGGCTGCCCGGAGTAGCAAGGTGGGTTATTAACCCTAGGTTCCGGAGGCTCGGCAGGCCAGGAGTAACAGGTGGCACGAGACGAAGACTCTGGAACTGTCCAGAGGTCGGAAACCTGAGCGGCCAGGTTCTCCACGGCATGGCGAGCAGCAGACAATTCCTGCTCGTGTCTGCCGAGCATGGCTCTGGATCTCGACGGCAGTGTTACGAGCATCTGTAGTCGCTGGGTCCATTTCTTGGTCGGATCCTTCTGTTATGCAGGTGAATGAGGACCCAAAAGCGACTTGGCGAAAACAGAGTTTTTAATCCAGTAAAAGTTACTTTACAAACAAAGGCATAATACTACTGTGTGCGAGAACAGACTGGAGACTTGATCAAGAACTGCAGGTTGCCTCGGAAGGCACTTGAGCGTAGCAGACTCCAGACACACCTGCTCACCACGCAGCATCTGAGAAACACGACCGCGACAGGGCAATACATAGACACAGCACGGTGAATAATAGACAAGGAT
>NW_025749955.1:0-21589 GCF_021184085.1 Oncorhynchus gorbuscha | reverse complement strand
GATTTGATTGGTAATGCTGGAGCGGAAAGGTATTTGTGGAAAGGTATCAACAACATCAAACACATGGTTTCCATGTGTTGGACGCCATTCCATTTACTTATGTTCCAGACATTATTATGAGGAGTCCTCCCCTCAGCAGCCTCCACTGATACCATAGAATCTCTTGTAGTTGTAATTCTTTGCAATCCAGTTAGATTAAGGCCTTGGTCCATCGACTTCTTTCTTTCTGCCCTTAATGTCGACACCTGGACCAAAGATACTGTATGTCTTTATTATCATCTGAAACATAGCTTTTACAATCTTAAATCAGTCAAATCATTTTGCTTGTGTAACAGTATAGCTTCCGTCCCTCTCCTCGCACCAATCTGGGCTTGAACCAGGGACCCTCTGCACACATCAACCACAGTCACTCACGAAGCATCGTTACCCATCGCTCCACAAAAGCCGCTGCCCTTGGGGAACAAGCAAGGGGAACAACTACTTCTAGGTCTCAGAGTGAGTTACGTCACCGACTGAAACGCTATTAGTGCACCACCGCTAACTAGCTAGCCATTTCACCTCGGCCACACTTGATCAAACTGACAAATGGAGTAATTCTTAAGGGAGCTGAAATCAATAGCGTTTTTTGGGGGGGGGGGTTGAGCATCAGTAATTCGGTTTCCATCCAATTGGTGATAGATTTGAAATTCAAATATTCTAAAATCCGCAATAAAAAACTACGTGCATTTTTCCCATCAGAGATGTGTTTCCATCCAATTGACTTTTTGTAGATAAAACACTGTGCGTAATCAGTTTAACCAAAAATAAAATTATCTTGCAGAAGTTTGTAATTTCCTGTTTTACTTCTGGGGGAAATGCTGTTAATAATTGTGATTACCTTTGTGCTAAGGAAGAAAGTGAAGACTCCTCCCTCGCAAATGGAAACTCTCTGCAAAACCTATCCCTTCCGCTAATTTCACCACTTTTATCATGGCCAAAAAGGACATTTTTGTTTTCAGGAATCTTTACGATATAGACAATTTGACTTTGTGGCTGTGAAATCTAGTGAAAACCGTTTATCATCTGCACACAGGCTTGAAAATCACCACACAAGTTTAAGAACTGCCTTCGCCCAATCCTGATTCGTCCAAATAATCAGTGTAGTCAAAACCAGGAACTATTGCTGCTTGTAATAATCACATAATTCTACTTCTGCCTTGTCAGATTCTCACTGTTTCATCTTTCCATGAGAATCTGTCCACGAGTGATTAGGCTGTGCATGATGATGTAGTGCACATAAAAATAACTTAAATTCCCATGTATCAAATTAAAAATACAACTCTACTGATGCTTTTGTAAAAACAAATGCCTCATTATAAATATCGATTATTGTGGACCAACGAGCAAGATTATTTTTATTTGTCAAACGGAAGCCAAGTATCGATCCTCATGTCACCAGAATAACAATTGAAGACCCTTAATATTTAGTTGAAAGGAGCATCAACCTCACCATTGTGCACTTTCACCACCCTGTGAAGTTCATGATAATTTATTTCATCTGTAGCCGAAGTCTTTTACTGCACCCGTGCTTCAATCTATGTAACATAATTAAAGAAAATCCCCGTAGGGCTTCCCCAGGGGCGCAGCGGTCTAAGGCAATGCATCTCAGTGCTAGAGGTGTCACTACAGACCCGGGTTCGATCCCGGGCTGTATCACAACTGGCTGTGATCGGGAATCCCATAGGGCAGCGCACAATTGGCCCAGCATCATCCGGGTTAGGGGAGGGCTCATCGCGCTCTAGTGACTCCTTGTGGCGGGCTGGGTACCTGCAGGCTGACCCCAGTCATCAGTTGAATAATGTTTCCTGCGGTGGGTGTTAAGGAGCGTGGTTTGGCGGGGTCATGTTTCGGAAGACTCGTGACTCCACCCCTGCCTCCCGAGCCCATTGGGACATTGCAGCGATGAGACAAGATCAAAATTGGGAAGATTATAATAATGAAACAAAAAATTCCCATCAAAATCCATCAGTACTAGAGATACATTTTTTTTTGTATGGGGCTGCATCTCCACATCTGCAGTGGAAGGTGACCGAGCTACAGTGGTGTTTGTCAGACCACATCCTAAGAAATCTGTCTTCTCACAAAAACATCTGTAGCGTCTGAGCTAAAAACTAATATGACCACACTGCGGAAAGGGAAGACTCTCACAAAAATGATGGTGTTTTTTCTCGACGACCCCCATAAGTTTAATGGGAATCGTCTGAAGGTAACCCATCCAAATGAATGGAAGTAGTGTATGGAGATCGTTTTGTATAGTAGTAATGGCAAAATGCCATAGATTTGGTTATATCTAATGGAGTACTACATTTCAAAATGTAATAGCTAAATGATCCCACTGGTAGTGGGAGGACCACACAACATATCATTGTGTGACTCCAAGTTTACTTCAATATAATGCTTATTATATCAACATTTGTGCATAATGGCGTTTCTACTGCCATTTTTTTGCATAATTAAATTTACAGACACAAAAAGATCCCATCATCCCATTTTGTATCGTCGACATTTGCAAAACTGACAAATTTGCTCTTTCCATCAGGCCTGTCGTGACATTATTTATCAGACATGTACTTTTACTTGCATGAAAATGCTGGATGGAAACCTTGTTAGTGAGATGAAATACATCCCTTCGTATGAGCCACTGTTGCAGTTTCACATGCATGACTCACGCACTTTGATACGAGCCTCCTTTAACCAGAGGAAATAACCACCTACACAGAGAATTCAAATTAGCACAGAGACAGGGAGAAAAATTGCAAACTGTTTGTTTTCACAAATGCTGTCTCAAACTCTCGTTTGCTTTTCTCCTGACCCACTTCAAAACAGAGCATCATGTTTCTTTGATGTGTTTTTTTGGTATCCCCCACATGTCATGTTTTGTACCTCCTTGAACAAATTCCTTCTCAAGCAATTCTATGTACCAGTAGAAAAGTTTCTTTCCATCCAGCGACTTCATCTGACTTTGAGGAAAGTTTCACTGACTCAGGTTGTATGCAGATACAAGCAGCACAACACTGGTCAACTAGAGTCCTTGGATATGAATAGAATAACTGTTCCCATCTTCAACCCCTAATACTATATATAGGCCATGATCTTATATCATCTTGTATCAGTGGTGGTAGGTGCCGTTTAAGATGAGGAAGGATGTTGTTGTTTTTCTTCTTGAACATTTCTATTTCAGCATATCAGATGACTCTCATTCAAATTCCATTCACCCAGTTCTAATTTTTTAAATTATTTTTTTACCTTTATTTAACTAGGCAAGTCAGTTAAGAACAAATTCTTATTTTCAATGACGGCCTAGGAACAGTGGGTTAACGGCCTGGGGCAGAACGACAGATTTGTACCTTGTCAGCTCGGGGTTTGAACTTGCAACCTTCCGGTTACTAGTCCAACGCTCTAACCACTAGGCTACTCTGCCGCCCCAGGGTATACTCTAATTTTCCCAATGCCCCATCATGAGGTTGCTACAACCTAGGCTATAAATGAAAGTTTACAACGTATGTGCACACAGGTCGAGAGACAAATTTGATGTGACAGACAGTGACAGACTTTCCTGCATGTAGCTGATATAGGGTGTAATCATTAGTCCAACAGTTGCAAACAAGAGTTTCTATTGGATAAATTCAGGTATGTTTAAGAAACGTTTTTCAACAGAATCTGATGAACGCGTAAACAGAGTTCACTTTCATGGAAGACACGTCCTATGCGCTCTCCTTCTCTCACCTCTTCCCTTTGCTTGTGGACTTCAATGCACAACACATCAGCTGTATGTGACCAGGCGAAAAAAAACTTTCCAAGTCAAACCGCTACACACAGCCTACATTGTCACCATATTAGCTAAAGTAATGTCATAGTCAGCATAGCTAATAGAACTAACTTGTTAGTAAACCCACTACAATCATGCAGTAATGTACAGTCAGTAAGCAGTTACACCAGATGGAATAAATGAGTTATACCAAAAGCTTAACTTGACTTCCAGTGTTGTGTAGCCAGCTAGCTAACATAGCATACCACTGTTTTTGCAGGTGTAACAGTATAACTTTAAACCGTCCCCTCGCCGGGCACTTCTGCACACAACGACAACATTCACCCTCGAAGCATCGTTACCCATCGCTCCACAAGAGCCGCGGCCCTTGCAGAGCAAGGGGAACTAGCACTTCAAGGTCTCAGAGCAAGTGACGTAACAGATTGAAACGCTATTTAGCGCACACCGCTAACTAAGCTAGCCGTTTCACATCCGTTACACTCACCCCCTTTTGACATTCCTCCCTTTTCCGCAGCAACCAGTAATCCGGGTCACGGCACCAATGTAACGGTATAACTTTAAACCGTCCCCTCGCCCATACCCGGGCGCGAACCAGGGACCTTCTGCACACAACGACAACATTCATCCTCGAAGCATCGTTACCCGAGCCGCGGCCCTTGCAGAGCAAGGGGAACTAGTTCTTCAAGGTCTCAGAGCAAGTGACGTAACCGATTGAAACGCTATTTAGTGCACACCGCTAACTAAGCTAGCCGTTTCACATCCGTTACACAGGGTGTTTTAGTAGGCCGAAAGTGGGAAAAAATGACACTCTCTCCCTCCATTTCTCTCTTTCAACTTCTTCATTTGGAAATGTATTTGTTCAAAACTCTTAAACTATTGGCTTTCTTTATGTTTGAGTCAACTACTCACCACATTTTATACACTGCAGTGCTAGCTAGCTGTAGCTTATGCTTTCAGTACTAGATTCATTATCTGATCCTTTGATTTGGTGGACAACACTTCAGTTCATACTGCAAGAGCTCTGATAGGCTGGAGGATGTCCTCTGGAAGTTGTCATAATTACTTTGTAAGTCTATGGAAGGTGCTGAGAACCAGGAGCCTCCTAGGTTTTGTATTGTGAAGTTAATGTGCCCAGAGGAGTTTGTGAAAAAATGCAGGATCATTTGTCTATGATTAACACATAGTAAAATCTGTATCTTGTGTCCAGAATGGGACCAGCAAGAGAACCTCAAAGCCAAGCAACAGGTAAGATCACACTCTATTGGTGTCTCTCAGAGTCCTGGTCATTCTTTGGTTTGTTACAATTTTGACACATTTGCTTAGCAACAACCATAAGCCAAATTCCTAATACAAAGTTTAAAAAAATAATGCTTCAATGTTTGTATTTTGACAGATTCATTAGATCAAATCCAATAAATAGCAAAAGGTTCTGTTTTATAAAATGCACACTGTATACATTTTCAGGGGTCAGGAGAGGCGTCCACCTCCATGTCTGTGTATTCTGTAGAATACGGTGTGCTGGACTTCAACAGTAGACCCAATGGAGAAGAGGCGAACAGGCATGGGAGGGAGAGGGAGGGAGGAGTGGTAAGGTCTGCAGAGACAGTGGAATATGCTGCAATCACCTTTCCCCCACAACAAAGGGAGTCATACGGGAGATAGTGAGTCATCTGAAACTCTATTAAATACAAAACAGCGCTGCCTGATTTGAACTGAATGCCATCAACACACGGAACAGGTGCTGAGAGAATGATGCTGCGGTTGATGTGTCACTCTGAGGTGATAGATACCGTAAGAATGGAAATACTTAGTCCCTTAATAAAAACACCCTCCCTGTGGCTATGCGTGACTGTACCCTACTGGAAATACAAACAAAAAAAGTTGTAGATACAATAACCCACTTGACTGTAACACAAATGTAATTTTAACATGTATTTATTATTTATTTTTTTATAAAGTCATGGAACATTAATTGTGTGTAAAAATTTCCGGTAGGGTTTGCACAGATAAATACACCTTTTAATAGTTTTTTTTTTCTTCACAGAGTGTCATGTTGTTTGTTTACTCTGACACTATTTGGATTACCAGAAGTATCTGGGGGGATTTTACAAAAGAATTAGCATGGTCCTCTGCAATCCAACTAAGTTCTCATTAAATGGAGTTTTACTTGACAGATGTTTTTTTTTCCATCCCTCAATGGTTTGAAATTCACAATGATTGACATACATGTATACTGGGAAAATCAAGTTTCAAATCAATTATTTTGTATAATAGGTGATCATATCACACGGATTACATTCTGATCTAATCGAGCTCTTACACAGATGTTGTTTTTAGACTTTCAATGGCTCTCATGTAACAGTTTCTAATGTTTCCGGACAAATGCAGTGCATCAAGTGCTGTAATCTTGACACGATCGGTCTAGCGGAAGCCTCGAAGCATGGAGGATTTGGAGGTTTTCATTTGAATGTATCACTGGCAATTGCTATTAGGCAATGTTTGTGCAGTGTTACTCTGTCCAGTGTCTGTGTTCTTTTGCCCGTCTTAATCTTTTCTTTTTATTGGCCAGTCTGAAATATGGCTTTTTCTTTGCAACTCTGCCTTGAAGTTCATCATCCCGTAGATGCCTCCTCACTGTTGATGTTGAGACTGGTGTTTTGCGGGTACTATTTAATGAAGCTGCCAGTTGAGGACTTGTGAGGCGTCAGTTTCTCAAACAAGACACTCTTGTCCTCTTGTTCAGTTGTGCACCCGGGCCTCCCACTCCTCTTTCTATTCTGGTTAGAGCCAGTTTGCGCTGTTCTGTGAAGGGAGTAGTACACAGCGTTGCACGAGATCTTCAGTTTCTTGACAATTTCTCGCATGGAATAGCCTTCTTTTCTCAGAACAAGAATAGACTGACGAGTTTCAGAAGAAACTTCTTTGTTTTTGATCATTTTGAACCTGTAATCAAACCCACAAATGCTGATGCTCTAGATACTCAACTAGTCGAAAAAGGCCCGTTTTATTGCTTCTTTAATCAGAACAACAGTTTTCAGCTGTGCTAACATAATTTCAAAAGAGTTTCTAATGATCAATTAGCCTTTTAAAATTATAAACCTGGATTAGCTAACACAACTTGCCATTGGAACACAGGAGTGATGGTTGCTGATAATGGGCCTTTGTACGCCTATGTAGATATTTCATAAAAATAAAAAATAAATCAATTTCCAGCTACAATAGTCATTTACAACATTAACAATGTCTACACTGTATTTCTGATCAATTTGATGTTATTTTAATGGACAAAAATGTTGCTTTTCTTTCAAAAACAAGGACATTTCTAAGTGACCCCAAACTTTTGAATGGTAGTGTATTTTAATAGCACTAAACACAAATCACATTTCATAAATCTTTGTTCATTCTCATGATTTTAACCCCAGAATGTCTCCAAGTTTTCAGCATCATTGTGAAGCTCTAGTTATTTTGTTGCTTTCACAAAGTCATTTCTGAAGATTTTATTTATTTAATAATTAGTTAGTTAATTAGTGATTCATTTATATCTGTCCTCCATTTTAAAGTTGAACTGAACTCTCATTTTTATCATGGTGAAACTATTCCCCTTTTCTTTTAAAATCTAAACGAACAAACAAACATAGTCATAGTGTAAAAGCAGGTGAGCTGGTTCTTCTCTGTGTCCATTTTCTGGTGTTTTGTGGTGGAAAACTAAGCGTGTCTACCCATATCATAGTAACGACAAGGTGGTGCCTGAAGCATATTCTGAGACCTTACTGAGAACACTTACCGTATGTTATGAAGTTGTAAGGGTAAAAAAAAATACAGAACTGCATGTGAAAGGTGTGAAATACTATGTTATATATACTATGTTAGTATTATTTTGTGAAGCTTGCATTAAATTGCCACTTTCTCATAGCATATGCTCCAGTGTTAAATCAACACTGCGAGTGTTAAATTGAACACTGTTCCAGTGTCTATACGAGTACACACTTTCAGTGTTAAATTAACACACTCCTTATTGTGAAGCCTTATTTGCATATTTCCCAAGAGTGCATGTAAGAACTACTTTGTTGTCACTAGCAAATACAGTCATGGGTGGTAACTACAATTCTTTAACATTCATTCAATTTTAGAATGTGTGGCCTTCACCAAGTGAGTTCCTCTTATCTCAGGACTAGCAGCCTGTCCATGAGGTGTACTTGTACATCGAGCTACCTAAAGAAACAGGAAATGAGATCCTGTCCCAACCATTCTGGCTCAGACAAGCCTTAGGATATGTTTACTGTATCTCAGTATTTAATTTATACAGTATGGGGGTTATTTAATCCGGTGAGGCATTAACATAACATCATGTCGGCATATTACCAGTCAGATAGAAGGGCAATCAGGACAATAGCAGGCACAAATATGATAGGAGAGGGTGAAAAGGGGTATCTTGCTTTCATACACAATGTGTGGTCAGTGTGGTCAGTGTCATTTTGTAAAATGACCACTGGAGACTAGCAGTAGATTACAGAATGGCTCTAGCTACAGTGCCTTCGGAAAGTATTCAGACCCTTTACTCAGTACTTTGTTGAAGCGCATATGGTAGCGATTACAGCCTCTCAATTCTTTTTGGGTATGACTCTGCAAGCTTGACACACCTGTATTTGGGCAGTTTCTCCCATTATTTTTTGCAGATCCTGTCAAGCTCTGTCAGGTTGGATTGGGAGCATAGCTGCACAGCTATTTCAGGTCTCTCCAAAGATGTTCGATCTGGTTCAAGTCCGGGCTCTGGCTGGGCCACTCAAGGACATTCAGAGATTTGTCCCGAAGCAACTCCTGCGTTGTCTTGGCTGTGTGCTTAGGGTCGGTGTCCGGTGAACCTTCACCCCGGTCTGAGGTCCTGAGCACTCTGGAGAAGGTTTTCATCAAGGATCTCTCTTGACTTTGCGCTGTTCATCTTTCCCTCGATCCTGACTAGTCTCCCAGTCCCTGCCGCTGAAAAACATCCCCACAACAAGATGCTTCCACCCCCATGCTTCACTGTAGGGATGGTGCCTGGTTTCCTCCAGACATGAAGCTTGGCATTCAGGCCAAATAGTTCAATCTTGGTTTCATCAGACCCAGAGAATCATGTTTCTTATGGTGTAAGAGCCTTTAGGTGCCTTTTGGCAAACTCCAAGCCGGCTGTCATGTACCTTTTACTGATTGGCATCCGTCTGGCCACTCTACCATAAAGGCCTGATTGGTGGAGTTCTGCAGAGATGGTTAGCCTTCTGGAAAGTTCTCCCATCCCCACAGAAGTACTCTAGAGCTCTGTCAGAGTGACCATCAGGTTCTTGCTCACCTCCCTGACCAAGGCCATTCTCCCCGATTGCTCAGAAGAGTCTTGGTGGTTTCGAACTTCTTCACTTTAAGAATGATGGAGATCACTGTGTTCTTGGGGACCTTCAATGCTGCAGAAATGTTTGCCACCCTTCCCCAGATCTGTGCCTCAAATATATCCTGTCTTGGAGCTCTAAGGACAATTCCTTCCACCTCGTGGCTTGGTTTTTGCTCTGACATGCACTGTCAACTGTGGGAACTTATATAGACTGGTGTGTGCCTTTCCAAATCATGTCCAATCCATTGAATTTACCACAGGAGGACTCCAATCAAGTTGTAGAAACATCTCAAGGATGATCAATGAAAAACAGGATGCACCTAAACTCAATTTCAAGTCTCATAGCACAGGGTCTGAATACTTATGTAAATAAGGTATTTCTGTAAAAGAAAAAATTGACATTTACAAAAATTCTACAAACCTGTTTACACTTTCTCATTTATGGGGTGTAGATTGCTGATTTGTATTTATTTATTCATTTTAGAATAAGGCTGTAGTTTGTACATAACATAATGTGAAAATGCTTTCCGAAGGCACTGTAAATAGCACCCATCCTTTTGTTTCTATATTTCCATCACCTTCATGAGGCGTGTTACCAAGTGTTTGTCGCTCGCAGCTTGTGGTGTGTGATGCTTACCGAATCGTTAATAACCACCACCTCTGGCTCTGCACAAGATCTCAGGCGTGCAGGTGATCTCAGGCGTGCAGGTCGCATATCTCTTTGACAAAAAACTGTTGCCCCATCAGCCCACAATCTTACCACGCCACACTCCATAGCTGTGTTGTCAGCACGTTTACCATAAGATTTTTCTCTCTTACTGTTAGTATTAGCAAACAGGTCTAATTCTCCTAATACAAACTTGACCTTGATAACTACAGAGTATGCTGAGAACTAGTTGAGATCAACATAAAGCATCTGAATTTCCAATTGGCGTCACCAGAAAATGCAGAGCAACACAACACAGAGCAATATAGTGAAGTTGGAAACTTTTCATTAGTAATTTCAGTATGGTCTGATCATGTGTTGATCAGAGTGTTGTACACTAAAGAGTACATGCAATATCAGATGACAAGATGGCGCCGACAGAGATGGTCGCCTCACTTCAGGTCCTTACGAAACTATGCAGTAATTTGTTTTTTATGTATTATTTCTTACATTGTTAGCCCAGAAAAGCACAAGTGTTATTACATACAGCCAGAAAGAACAATTGGATGTAAAAGCGAAGTCAATTTACCAACATTTATGACCAGGAACACGACTTTCTCGAAGCGGATCCTTTGTTCGGACCTCCACCCTGGACATGGGATCTAATCCCAGAGGCCGTCCCAAAACAATGCCGTTGACGGAGTTCGAGGCAGACGAAGAGGCCTACTGTTCGGACTTAGAAGGCGAGCACACCATCCACCACTTCCGAGCATATTACTCGCCAATGTCCAATCTCTAGACAACAAGGTGGACGGAATTAGCGCACAAATTGCCTTCCAGAGAGACATCAGAGATCTCTGTTTCACGGAAACATGGCTCACTCTGAATATGTTGTCAGAGTCGGTACAGCCACCTGGTTTCTTCATGCATCGCGCAGACAGAAGAAGGGCGGGGTGTATGCCTTATGATTAATAACTCATGGTGTAATCAGAACAACATACAGGAACTCAAGTCCTTTTTTCACCTGACCTCGAGTTCCTTCGATTATAGTCACAGCCGTGGATATCCCCCGCAAGCAGATACCTCGACGGTCCTGAAAGAACTTCACTGGACTCTATGTAAACTGGAAACCATATATCCTGAGGCTGCATATATTGTAGCTGGGGATTTTAACAAAGCTAATCTGAGATCAAGGCTTCTTAAATTCTATCAGCATATCGAATGCGCGACACGAGCTGGTAGCATTCTGGACCATTGCTTCTCTAACAACCGCGATGCATACAAAGCCCTCCCCGCCATCATTTCGGCCAATCTGACCATGACTCCATTTTGTTGCATCCATCCTATAGGCAGAAACTAAAACAGGAAACGCCCATGCTCAGGTCTATCCAACGCTGGTCTGACCAATCGGATTCCCGCTTCAAGATTGGGACTGGGATGTGTTCCGAGTAGCCTCAGACAATAACATTGACGTGTACGCTGACTCGGTGAGCGAGTTTATTAGCAAGTGCATCGGAGATGTTGTACCCACTGTGACTATTAAAACCTTCCCTAACCAGAAACCGTGGATTGATGGCAGCATTAGCACAATACTGAAAGCGCGAACCATTGCTTTTAATCATGGCAAGGCGACTGGAAACATGACTGAATACAAACAGTGTAGTTATTCCCTCTGCAAGGCAATCAAACAAGCAAAGCGTCAATATAGAGACAAAATAGAGTCGGAATTCTATGGCTCAAACGCAAGACATATGTGGCAGAGTCTACAGACAATCACGGATTACAAAAAGAAAACCAGCCCCTGTCACATTCTGACCTTAGTTCCTTTGTTTTGTCTTTTGTTTTAGTATGGTCAGGGCGTGAGTTGGGTGGGTTGTCTATGTTAGTTTGTCTATGATTTTCTATTTCTGTGTTTGGCCTGGTCTGGTTCTCAATCAGAGGCAGCTGTCAATCGTTGTCCCTGATTGAGAACCATATTTAGGTAGCCTGTTTTCCATTGTGTTTTGGTGGGTGGTTATTTTCTGTTTAGTGATGTGTTGCGTTGCACCTTACAGGACTGTTCGTTGGTTGTTAATTGTTTTGTTTTCAGTGTTCATTAAAATATTTAAAATATGAACACTTCCAACGCTGCACCTTGGTCCTCCTCTCCTTCCCCGGATGACAAGCGTTACAGCCCCGTCTTGGACATCGACGTCTTGCTCCCAGACAAATTAAACAACTTCTTTGCTCGCTTTGAGGACAACACAGTGCCACTGACACGGCCCTCTACCAAACACTGTAGGCTCTCCTTCTCCGTGGCTGACGTGAGTAAAACATTTAAACACGTTAATCCTCGCAAGGCTGCCGGCCCAGACGGCAGCGTCCTCAGAGCATGCGCAGACCAGCTGGCTGGTGTATTTACGGACATATTCTATCAATCCCTATCCCAATCTGCTGTCCCCACATGCTTCAAGATGGCCACCATTGTTCCTGTTCCCAGGAAAGCTAAGGTAACTGAACTGAATGACTAACACCCTGTAGCACTCGCTTCTGTCATCATGAAGTGCTTTGAGAGACTAGTCAAGGATCATATCACCTTTACATATCACCTGATACCCTAGACCCACTCCAATTCGCTTACTGCCCCAATAGGTCCACAGACGATGCAATCACCATCACACTGCCTCTATGCCATCTGAACAAGAGGAATACCTATGTAAGAATGCTGTTCATTGACTACAGCTCGGCATAGTACCCTTCAAACTCGTCATTAAACTTGAGACCCTGGGTCTCGACCCCACCCTGGGCAACTCGGTCCTGGACATTCTGATGGGCCGCCCCCAGGTGGTGAAGATAGGAAACAACATCTCCACCCCGCTGATCCTCAACACTGAGGCCCCACAAGGGTGCATTCTCAGTCCTCTCCTGTACTCCCTGTTCACCCATGACTGCGTGGCCATGCATGCCTCCAACTCAATCATCAAGTTTGCAGACAACACTACAGTGGTAGGCTTGATTACCAACAACCACGAGACGGCCTACAGGGAAGAGGTAAGGGACCTCAGAGTGTGGTGTCAGGAAATAACCTCGCACTCAAAGTCAACAAAACAAAGGAGATGATCGTGGACTTCAGGAAACAGCAGACAGAGCACCCCCACCCCCCTATCCACATCGACGGGACAGTAGGTAGAAAGTTTTAAGTTCCTTGGCGTACACACCCTAGACTGAAATTGTCCACCCACACAGACAGCGTGGTGAAGGCGGCGCCTCAGGTGGCTGAAGAAATTCGACTTGTCATCTAAAACACTCACAAACTTTTACAGATGCACAATCGAGAGTATCCTGTCAGGCTGTATCACTGCCTGGTATGGCAATTGCACCGGCCTCAACCGTAAGGCTCTCCAGAGGGTTGTGTGGTCTGCACAACGCATAACCGGGGCAAACTACCTGCCCTCCAGGACACCTACAGCACCCGATGTCACAGGAAGGCCAAAAAGATAATCAAGGACAACAACCACCCAAGCCACTGCCTGTTCACCCCATTAACATCCAGAATGTGAGGTCAGTGCAGGTGCATCTGGGAAAGCCTGAAAAACATCTATCTCAAGGCCATCAGACTGTTAAACAGCCATGAGGCTGTTGCCAAAACATTTACATTATTTCATTTAAGTCAAGGCTCTTATCAGCGACTGCATTCACCTTATGACATCCAGTGGGACAGTCACTTAACAATAGTGCATCTAAAACTTAGGGGGGTGGGGTGAGAGGGATTACTTAACCTATCCTAGGTATTCCTTAAAGAGGTGGGGTTTCAACATACAGACTCAAATCTCTAGCAACTTTAATAAATTGATTTAATAAAGATATCACTAGTCACTTTAAATGACACCACTTTAATAATGTTTACACATCCTACATTACTCATCTCATGTTTATTTTTATTATTTTGTATTTTCACCCCTTTTTTCTCCCCAATTGGTAGTTACAGTCTTGTCTCATTGCAGAAACTCCCGAACAAACTAGGGTTAGGTGAAGATCAAGAGCCGTGCATCCTCCAAAACACAACCCAACCAAGCCACATTGCTTCTTGACACAATGCCCACTTAACCCAGAAGCCAGCCCCACCTACGTGTCGGAGGAAGCACTGTACACCTGAAGACTGTGCACTGAACCCAGCCCACCACAGGAATCGCTAGTGAGCGATGGGATAATGAAATCCCTGCCTGCCAAACCCTCCCCTAACCCGGACGACGCTGGGCCAATTGTGCGCCGCCCCATGGGTCTCCTGGTCACGACAGAGCCTGAACTCGAACCCAGAATCTCTAGCGGAGAGGCCCCACTCATCTCATATGTATATACTGTATTCTGTAACATCTAATGCATCTTGCCTATGCCGCACGGCCAATACTCATCCATATATTTCTATGGACATATTCTTATTCATCCCTTTCCATTTGTGTGTATAAGGTAGTCGTTGTGAATTTGTGACATTACTTGTTAGATATTACTGCACTGTCGGGAACTAGAAGCCCAAGCATTGACATCTGCTAACCATGTGACCAAATCAATTTGATTTGATTTGATATCTGCATAAGTACAATGTAATTACTAGATGTTACACTGGATTTATCTACTTGAAATTAAGTGTATCTTGAGGCGTACTTTATTGTAATGATTGTGTACCTACAAAGTACATGATCCATTCTGACAATCTAAATCGTCAGCTTCTGAAAAGCGCCATCCAAGTGAGAAAATACCAACACCAATATACCACAGGCAGAGTACATATGTACAGCTGAAGTCAGAAGTTTACATACACCTAGGTTGGAGTCATTAAAACTCATTTTTCAAACAATCCACATTTCTTGTTAATCAAACTATAGTATTTGGCAAGTCAGTTAGGACATATACTTGTGCATGACACACAAGTCATTTTTCCAACAATTGTTTACAGACAGATTGTTTCACTTATAATTCACTGTATCACAATTCCAGTGGGTCAGAAGTTTACATACACTAAGTTGACTGTGCCTTTAAACAGCTTAGAAAATTCCAGAAAATGATGTCATGGCTTTAGAAGCTTTGACAGGCTAATTGGCATCATTTGAGTCAATTGGAGGTGTACCTGTGGATGTATTTCAAGTCCTACCTTCAAACTCAGTGCCTCTTTGCTTGACATCATGGGGAAATCAAAATAAATCAATTGTAGACCTCCATAAGTCGGGTTCATCCTTGGGAGCAATTTCCATGGTACCATGTTCATCTGTACAAACAATAGTACGCAAGTATAAACACCATGGGACCACACAGCCGTCATACTGCTCAGGAAGGAGACGCGTCCTGTCTCCTAGAGATGAACGCACTTTGGTGCGAAAAATGCAAATCAATCCCAGAACAACAGCAAAGAATCTTGTGAAGATGCTGGAAGAAACAGGTACAAAAGTATCTATATCCACAGTAAAATTAGTCCTATATTGACATAACCTGAAAGGCTGCTCAGCAAGGAAGAAGCCACTGCTTCAAAACGACCATAAAAAAAGGCAGACTATGGTTTGCAACTGCACATAGGGACAAAGATCATACTTTTTGGAGAAATATCCTCTGGTCTGATGAAACAAAAATAGAAATGTTTGGCAATAATGACCATCGTTATGTTTGGAGGAAAAGGGTGGAGGCTTGCAAGCCGAAGAACACCATCCCAACCGTGAACCACGGAGGTGGCAGCATCATGTTGTGGGGGTGCTTTGCTGCAGGAGGGACTGGTGCACTTCACAAAATAGATGGCATCATGAGAGAGGAAAAGTAAGTGGATATATTGAAGCAACATCTCAAGACATCAGTCAGGAAGTTAAAGCTTGGTCACAAATGGTTCTTCCAAATGGACAATGACCCCAAGCATACTTCCAAAGTTGAGGCAAAATGGCAACAAAGTCAAGGTATTGGAGTGGCCATCACAAAGCCCTGACCTCAATCCCATTGAACATTTGTGGGCAGAACTGAATAAGCGTGTGCGAGCAAGGAGGCCTACAATCCTGAATCAGTTACACTAGTTCTGTCAGGAGGAATGGGCCAAAATTCACCCAACTTATTGTGGGACGCTTGTGGAAGGCTATCCAAAATGTTTGACTCAAGTTAAACAATTCAAAGGCAATGCTACCAAATACTAACTGAGTGTATGTAAACTTCTGACCCACTGGGAATGTGATGAACGAAATAAAAGCTGAAATAAATGTACTCTTCTGTTTTTCTGACATGTCACATTCTTAAAATAAAGTGGTGATCCTAACTGACCTAAGACTTGGAATTTTTACTAGGATTAAATGTGAGGAATTGTGAAAAACTGAGTTTAAACGTAGTTGGCTAAGGTGTATGTAAACTTTCGACTTCAACTGTATAATACCTGCGTAAGTACAAAGTATAAATCGTCAGCTTCTGAAAAGATTGTCGCAGGATTTACATATTTAAAGAAAAGTGTAACTTTAAGCAATTTATGTATAATTAGTTATTACCAAGTGAAAATACCTACAAACAAAAGAAGAGCTTCTACTTTAGTCAACTTTATTTCAACATGTAAAAAGATCTTACATTTCTGACAAAATAATAAGGATTTTATTTTTAGATTAATAATTAGATTAAACAATTTAGAAAAATTGGATTGTCTTTTTCGTCTCTTTTTAACATTACAAGTAAAAATGGAAATCGACAACTCTGTCTCTAACTGTCTTCATCCGTTTCGTTCTTGTTTTATATTATTTTATTTTTAACCTTTATTTACCGAGGCAAGTCTGTTAAGAACAAATTCTTATTTACAATGACGGCCTACCAAAAGGCAAAATGCTTCCTGCAGGGATGTGGGCTGGGATATTTTAAAAATATATAAACTAAAAATATATACGGTAAATACTATATAGGACAAAAAACACACATCACGACAAGAGAGACAACACTACATAAAGAGAGACCTAATATAGCAAGGTGTCATGTTTTGTCATTAATTATCATGTCTCGTCCCTGTGCTTCCCCTTCTATTCGTTTCCCTCTGCTGGTCTTATTAGGTTCTTTCCTCTTTCTATCCCTCTCTCTCCCCCTCACTCTCTCGCTCTCTCTTCTCTCTATCGTTCCGTTCCTGCTCCCAGCTGTTCCTATTCCCCTAATCAATCATTTAGTCTTCCCACACCTGTTCCCGATCCTTTTCCCTGATTAGAGTCCCTATTTCTCTCCTTGTTTTCCGTTCCTGCCCCGTCGGATCCTCATCTATAATTCACCGTGCTGTGTCTATGTTTTGCCCTGTCGTGTCGTGTTTCCCTCAGATGCTGCGTGGTGAGCAGGTGTCTGAGTCTGCTAGGTTCAAGTGCCTTCCCGAGGCAACCTGCAGTTCTCGATCAAGTCTCCAGTCTGTTCTTGTCTTTACGAATAGTATAATGCTTTTTGTTTTGTAAAGTTTCTTACTGGATTAAAAACTCTGTTTTCGCCAAGTCGCTTTTGGGTCCTCATTCACCTGCATAACAGAAGGATCCGACCAAGGAATGGACCCAGCGACTACAGAGGCTCGTAACACTGCCGTCAAGTTCCAAGGAACCATGCTCAGCAGACACGAGCAGGAATTGTCTGCTGCTCGCCATGCCGTGGAGAACCTGGCCGCTCAGGTTTCCGACCTCTCTGGACAGTTCAGAGTCTTCGTCTCGTGCCACCTGTTACTTCCTGGCCTGCCGAGCCTCCGGAACCTAGGGTTAATAACCCACCTTGCTACTCCGGGCAGCCCACGGAGTGCCGCTCCTTTCTCACCCAGTGTGATATTGTGTTCTCTCTCCAACCCAACACATACTCTAGTGAGAGAGCTCGGGTTGCTTACGTCATTTCACTCCTTACTGGCCGGGCCCGAGTGTGGGGCACAGCTATCTGGGAGGCAAGGGCTGATTGTTCTAACAATTACCAGAACTTTAAAGAGGAGATGATTCGGGTTTTTGACCGTTCAGTTTTGGTGGGGAGGCTTCTAGGGCCCTGGCTTCCCTATGCCAAGGTGATCGATCCATAACGGATTACTCTATAGAGTTTCGTACTCTTGCTGCCTCTAGTGACTGGAACGAGCCGGCGCTGCTCGCTCGTTTTCTGGAGGGACTCCACACAGTGGTCAAAGATGAGATTCTCTCTCGGGAGGTTCCTTCCAGTGTGGACTCTTTGATTGCTCTCGCCATCCGCATAGAACGACGGGTAGATCTTCGTCACCAGGCTCGTGGAAGAGAGCTCGCATCAAGTGTTTTCCTGCTCCGCATCGCAACCATCTCCCTCCTCTGGCTCTGAGACTGAGCCCAGGCAGCTGGGAGGGATTCGCATCTCGACTAAGGAGGAGGGGAACGGAGGATCACCAACCGCCTGTGCCTCTGTGCGGATTTGATGGACATTTTGTTAATTCATGTCCAGTAAGAGGCCAGAGCCCATCAGTAGCGGAGGGCTACTGGTGGCGCTACTACTCAGGTCTCTTCATCTAGATCCTGTACTACTATGTCGGTCCATCTACGCTGGACCGGTTCGGGTGCTACATGCAGTGCCTTGATTGACTCTGGGGCTGAGGGTTGTTTCATGGACGAAGCATGGGTTCGGAAACATAACATTCCTTTCAGACAGTTAGACAAGCCTAAGCCCATGTTTGCCTTAGATGGTAGTCATCTTCCCAGTATCAGATTTGAGACACTACCTTTAACTCTCACAGTATCTGGTAACCACAGTGAGACTATTTCTTTTTGATTTTTCGTTTCACCTTTTACACCAGTTGTTTTGGGTCATCCCCTGGCTAGTATGTCATAATCCTTCTATTAATTGGTCTTGTAATTCTATCCCTATCCTGGAACGTATCTTGTCATGTGAAGTGCTTAATGTCTGCCATCCTCCCATTTCTTCTGTCCCCACTTCTCAGGAGGAACCTGGCGTTGACAGGAGTGCCGGAGGAATATGTGATCTCGCACGGTCTTCCAGTCGGTCCCGGGCCAACTCTCTTCCTCCTCACCCGATTCGTATGATTGTAGTATTGATCTCCTTCGGGGACCACTCCTCCTCAGGGTAGACTATACTCTCTGTCGGCTCCCGAGCGTAAGGCTCTCGAGGATTATTTATCTGTGTCTCTTGACGCCGGTACCATAGTGCCTTCTTCCTCTCCGGCCGGGCGGGGTTCTTTTGTTAAGAAGAAGGACGGTACTCTGCGCCCCTGCGTGGATTGCTCGAGAGGCTGAATGACATAACGGTTAAGAATCGTTATCCGCTTCCCCACTATGTCATCAGCCTTCGAGATTCTGCTGAGGAGCCAGGTGCTTTACTAGTTGGACCTTCGTAACGCTTACCATCTCGTGCATCAGAGGGGGCCCAGTGGGCTTCGGCGTTTAACACTCCGTTAGGGCATTTTGAGTACCGGGTTCTGCCCGTTTGGTCACCATGTCTTGTGGCTTGTTTTTCAGGCATTGATTATGATGTTCTGAGAGACATGCTGAACATCTTTGTTTTTGTCTATCTTGACGATATCCTGATTTTTTCACCGTCACTCGAGATTCATGTTCAGCACGTTCGACGTGTTCTACAGCGCCTTTTAGAGAATTGTCTCTACGTAAAGGCTGAGAAGTGCTCTTTTCATGTCTCCTCCGTTACTTTTCTCGGTTCCGTTATTTCCGCTGAAGGCATTCAGATGGATTCCGCTAAGGTCCAAGCTGTCAGTGATTGGCCCGTTCCAAGGTCACGTGTCGAGTTGCAGCGCTTTTTAGGTTTCGCTAATTTCTATCGGCGTTTCATTCGTAATTTCGGTCAAGTTGCTGCCCCTCTCACAGCTCTTACTTCTGTCAAGACGTGTTTTAAGTGGTCCGGTTCCGCCCAGGGAGCTTTTGATCTTCTAAAAGAACGTTTTACGTCCGCTCCTATCCTCGTTACTCCTGACGTCACTAGACAATTCATTGTCGAGGTTGGCGCTTCAGAGGTAGGCGTGGGAGCCATTCTATCCCAGCGCTTCCAGTCTGACGATAAGGTTCATCCTTGCGCTTATTTTTCTCATCGCCTGTCGCCATCTGAGCGCAACTATGATGTGGGTAACCGTGAACTGCTCGCCATCCGCTTAGCCCTAGGCGAATGGCGACAGTGGTTGGAGGGGCGACCGTTCCTTTTGTCGTTTGGACAGACCATAAGAACCTTGAGTACATCCGTTCTGCCAAACGACTTAATGCCCGTCAAGCTCGTTGGGCGTTGTTTTTCGCTCGTTTCGAGTTTGTGATTTCTTACCGTCCGGGTAGCAAGAACACCAAGCCTGATGCCTTATCCCGTCTGTTTAGTTCTTCTGTGGCTTCTACTGATCCCGAGGGGATTCTTCCTTATGGGCGTGTTGTCGGGTTGACAGTCTGGGGAATTGAAAGACAGGTTAAGCAAGCACTCACGCACACTGCGTCGCCGCGCGCTTGTCCTAGTAACCTCCTTTTCGTTCCTGTTTCCACTCGTCTGGCTGTTCTTCAGTGGGCTCACTCTGCCAAGTTAGCTGGTCATCCCGGTGTTCGAGGCACTCTTGCGTCTATTCGCCAGCGCTTTTGGTGGCCGACTCAGGAGCGTGACACGCGCCGTTTCGTGGCTGCTTGTTCGGACTGCGCGCAGACTAAGTCGGGTAACTCTCCTCCTGCCGGTCGTCTCAGACCGCTCCCCATTCCTTCTCGACCATGGTCTCACATCGCCCTAGACTTCATTACCGGTCTGCCTTTGTCTGCGGGGAAGACTGTGATTCTTACGGTTGTCGATAGGTTCTCTAAGGCGGCACATTTCATTCCCCTCGCTAAACTTCCTTCCGCTAAGGAGACGGCACAAATCATTATCGAGAATGTGTTCAGAATTCATGGCCTCCCGTTAGACGCCGTTTCAGACAGAGGCCCGCAATTCACGTCACAGTTTTGGAGGGAGTTCTGTCGTTTGATTGGTGCGTCCGTCAGTCTCTCTTCCGGGTTTCATCCCCAGTCTAACGGTCAAGCAGAGAGGGCCAATCAGACGATTGGTCGCATACTACGCAGCCTTTCTTTCAGAAACCCTGCGTCTTGGGCAGAACAGCTCCCCTGGGCAGAATACGCTCACAACTCGCTTCCTTCGTCTGCTACCGGGTTATCTCCGTTTCAGAGTAGTCTGGGTTACCAGCCTCCTCTGTTCTCATCCCAGCTTGCCGAGTCCAGCGTTCCCTCCGCTCAAGCGTTTGTCCAACGTTGTGAGCGCACCTGGAGGAGGGTGAGGTCTGCACTTTGCCGCTACAGGGCACAGACTGTGAGAGCCGCCAATAAACGCAGGATTAAGAGTCCAAGGTATTGTTGCGGCCAGAGAGTGTGGCTTTCCACTCGCAACCTTCCTCTTACGACAGCTTCTCGTAAGTTGACTCCGCGGTTCATTGGTCCGTTCCGTGTCTCCCAGGTCGTCAATCCTGTCGCTGTGCGACTACTTCTTCCGCGACATCTTCGTCGCGTCCATCCTGTCTTCCATGTCTCCTGTGTCAAGCCCTTTCTTCGCACCCCCGTTCGTCTTCCCTCCCCCCTCCCGTCCTTGTCGAGAGCGCACCTATTTACAAGGTACGTAAGATCATGGACATGCGTTCTCGGGGACGGGGTCACCAATACTTAGTGGATTGGGAGGGTTACGGTCCTGAGGAGAGGAGTTGGGTTCCGTCTCGGGACGTGCTGGACCGTTCGCTTATTGATGATTTCCTCCGTTGCCGCCAGGGTTCCTCCTCGAGTGCGCCAGGAGGCGCTCGGTGAGTGGGGGGTACTGTCATGTTTTGTCATTAATTATCATG
>NW_025749954.1:0-21591 GCF_021184085.1 Oncorhynchus gorbuscha | reverse complement strand
GACCTGAACAGACAGGTTTATATCTTGGCTGATACTGCTCTATAAACAGAGACCTGGACAGACAGGTTTATATCTTGGCTGATACTACTCTATAAACAGAGACCTGAACAGACAGGTTTATATCTTGGCTGATACTGCTCTATAAACAGAGACCTGAACAGACAGGTTTATATCTTGGCTGATACTGCTCTATAAACAGAGACCTGAACAGACAGGTTTATATCTTGGCTGATACTGCTCTATAAACAGAGACCTGAACAGACAGGTTTATATCTTGGCTGATACTGCTCTATAAACAGAGACCTGGACAGACAGGTTTATATCTTGGCTGATACTGCTCTATAAACAGAGACCTGAACAGACAGGTTTATATCTTGGCTGATACTACTCTATAAACAGAGACCTGAACAGACAGGTTTATATCCTGGCTGATACTACTCTATAAACAGAGACCTGAACAGACAGGTTTATATCTTGGCTGATACTGCTCTATAAACAGAGACCTGGACAGACAGGTTTATATCTTGGCTGATACTGCTCTATAAACAGAGACCTGAACAGACAGGTTTATATCTTGGCTGATACTACTCTATAAACAGAGACCTGGACAGACAGGTTTATATATTGGCTGATACTGCTCTATAAACAGAGACCTGAACAGACAGGTTTATATCTTGGCTGATACTACTCTATAAACAGAGACCTGAACAGACAGGTTTATATCTTGGCTGATACTACTCTATAAACAGAGACCTGAACAGACAGGTTTATATCTTGGCTGATACTACTCTATCAACAGAGACCTGAACAGACAGGTTTATATCTTGGCTGATACTACTCTATAAACAGAGACCTGAACAGACAGGTTTATATCTTGGCTGATACTACTCTATAAACAGAGACCTGAACAGACAGGTTTATATCTTGGCTGATACTACTCTATAAACAGAGACCTGAACAGACAGGTTTATATCTTGGCTGATACTACTCTATAAACAGAGACCTGAACAGACAGGTTTATATCTTGGCTGATACTACTCTATAAACAGAGACCTGAACAGACAGGTTTATATCTTGGCTGATACTACTCTATAAACAGAGACCTGAACAGACAGGTTTATATCTTGGCTGATACTACTCTATAAACAGAGACCTGAACAGACAGGTTTATATCTTGGCTGATACTACTCTATAAACAGAGACCTGAACAGACAGGTTTATATCTTGGCTGATACTACTCTATAAACAGAGACCTGAACAGACAGGTTTATATCTTGGCTGATACTACTCTATAAACAGAGACCTGAACAGACAGGTTTATATCTTGGCTGATACTACTCTATAAACAGAGACCTGAACAGACAGGTTTATATCTTGGCTGATACTACTCTATAAACAGAGACCTGAACAGACAGGTTTATATCTTGGCTGATACTACTCTATAAACAGAGACCTGAACAGACAGGTTTATATCTTGGCTGATACTACTCTATAAACAGAGACCTGAACAGACAGGTTTATATCTTGGCTGATACTACTCTATAAACAGAGACCTGAACAGACAGGTTTATATCTTGGCTGATACTACTCTATAAACAGAGACCTGAACAGACAGGTTTATATCTTGGCTGATACTACTCTATAAACAGAGACCTGAACAGACAGGTTTATATCTTGGCTGATACTGCTCTATCAACAGAGACCTGAACAGACAGGTTTATATCTTGGCTGATACTACTCTATAAACAGAGACCTGAACAGACAGGTTTATATCTTGGCTGATACTGCTCTATAAACAGAGACCTGGACAGACAGGTTTATATCTTGGCTGATACTACTCTATAAACAGAGACCTGAACAGACAGGTTTATATCTTGGCTGATACTACTCTATAAACAGAGACCTGAACAGACAGGTTTATATCTTGGCTGATACTACTCTATAAACAGAGACCTGAACAGACAGGTTTATATCTTGGCTGATACTACTCTATAAACAGAGACCTGAACAGACAGGTTTATATCTTGGCTGATACTGCTCTATCAACAGAGACCTGAACAGACAGGTTTATATCTTGGCTGATACTACTCTATAAACAGAGACCTGAACAGACAGGTTTATATCTTGGCTGATACTGCTCTATAAACAGAGACCTGGACAGACAGGTTTATATCTTGGCTGATACTACTCTATAAACAGAGACCTGAACAGACAGGTTTATATCTTGGCTGATACTACTCTATAAACAGAGACCTGAACAGACAGGTTTATATCTTGGCTGATACTACTCTATAAACAGAGACCTGAACAGACAGGTTTATATCTTGGCTGATACTACTCTATAAACAGAGACCTGAACAGACAGGTTTATATCTTGGCTGATACTACTCTATAAACAGAGACCTGAACAGACAGGTTTATATCTTGGCTGATACTACTCTATAAACAGAGACCTGAACAGACAGGTTTATATCTTGGCTGATACTACTCTATAAACAGAGACCTGAACAGACAGGTTTATATCTTGGCTGATACTGCTCTATCAACAGAGACCTGAACAGACAGGTTTATATCTTGGCTGATACTACTCTATAAACAGAGACCTGAACAGACAGGTTTATATCTTGGCTGATACTGCTCTATAAACAGAGACCTGGACAGACAGGTTTATATCTTGGCTGATACTACTCTATAAACAGAGACCTGAACAGACAGGTTTATATCTTGGCTGATACTGCTCTATAAACAGAGACCTGAACAGACAGGTTTATATCTTGGCTGATACTACTCTATAAACAGAGACCTGGACAGACAGGTTTATATCTTGGCTGATACTACTCTATAAACAGAGACCTGAACAGACAGGTTTATATCTTGGCTGATACTGCTCTATAAACAGAGACCTGAACAGACAGGTTTATATCTTGGCTGATACTACTCTATAAACAGAGACCTGAACAGACAGGTTTATATCTTGGCTGATACTACTCTATAAACAGAGACCTGAACAGACAGGTTTATATCTTGGCTGATACTACTCTATAAACAGAGACCTGAACAGACAGGTTTATATCTTGGCTGATACTACTCTATAAACAGAGACCTGGACAGACAGGTTTATATCTTGGCTGATACTACTCTATCAACAGAGACCTGAACAGACAGGTTTATATCTTGGCTGATACTGCTCTATAAACAGAGACATGAACAGACAGGTTTATATCTTGGCTGATACTACTCTATAAACAGAGACCTGAACAGACAGGTTTATATCTTGGCTGATACTACTCTATAAACAGAGACCTGAACAGACAGGTTTATATCTTGGCTGATACTGCTCTATCAACAGAGACCTGAACAGACAGGTTTATATCTTGGCTGATGCTACTCTATAAACAGAGACCTGAACAGACAGGTTTATATCTTGGCTGATACTACTCTATAAACAGAGACCTGAACAGACAGGTTTATATATTGGCTGATACTACTCTATAAACAGAGACCTGAACAGACAGGTTTATATCTTGGCTGATACTACTCTATAAACCGAGACCTGAACAGACAGGTTTATATCTTGGCTGATACTGCTCTATCAACAGAGACCTGAACAGACAGGTTTATATCTTGGCTGATACTACTCTATAAACAGAGACCTGGACAGACAGGTTTATATCTTGGCTGATACTACTCTATAAACAGAGACCTGAACAGACAGGTTTATATCTTGGCTGATACTACTCTATAAACAGAGACCTGAACAGACAGGTTTATATCTTGGCTGATACTACTCTATAAACAGAGACCTGGACAGACAGGTTTATATCTTGGCTGATACTGCTCTATAAACAGAGACCTGGACAGACAGGTTTATATCTTGGCTGATACTACTCTATAAACAGAGACCTGAACAGACAGGTTTATATCTTGGCTGATACTGCTCTATCAACAGAGACCTGAACAGACAGGTTTATATCTTGGCTGATACTACTCTATCAACAGAGACCTGAACAGACAGGTTTATATCTTGGCTGATACTGCTCTATAAACAGAGACCTGAACAGACAGGTTTATATCTTGGCTGATACTACTCTATCAACAGAGACCTGAACAGACAGGTTTATATCTTGGCTGATACTGCTCTATAAACAGAGACCTGAACAGACAGGTTTATATCTTGGCTGATACTGCTCTATCAACAGAGACCTGAACAGACAGGTTTATATCTTGGCTGATGTTACTCTATAAACAGAGACCTGAACAGACAGGTTTATATCTTGGCTGATACTACTCTATCAACAGAGACCTGAACAGACAGGTTTATATCTTGGCTGATACTACTCTATAAACAGAGACCTGAACAGACAGGTTTATATCTTGGCTGATACTACTCTATAAACAGAGACCTGAACAGACAGGTTTATATCTTGGCTGATACTGCTCTATCAACAGAGACCTGAACAGACAGGTTTATATCTTGGCTGATACTGCTCTATAAACAGAGACCTGGACAGACAGGTTTATATCTTGGCTGATACTGCTCTATAAACAGAGACCTGGACAGACAGGTTTATATCTTGGCTGATACTGCTCTATAAACAGAGACCTGAACAGACAGGTTTATATCTTGGCTGATACTGCTCTATAAACAGAGACCTGGACAGACAGGTTTATATCTTGGCTGATACTGCTCTATAAACAGAGACCTGGACAGACAGGTTTATATCTTGGCTGATACTGCTCTATCAACAGAGACCTGGACAGACAGGTTTATATCTTGGCTAATACTACTCTGTAAACAGAGACCTGGACAGACAGGTTTATATCTTGGCTGATACTGCTCTATAAACAGAGACCTGAACAGACAGGTTTATATCTTGGCTGATACTACTCTATAAACAGAGACCTGAACAGACAGGTTTATATCTTGGCTGATACTGCTCTATAAACAGAGACCTGAACAGACAGGTTTATATCTTGGCTGATACTACTCTATAAACAGAGACCTGGACAGACAGGTTTATATCTTGGCTGATACTGCTCTATAAACAGAGACCTGAACAGACAGGTTTATATCTTGGCTGATACTGCTCTATAAACAGAGACCTGGACAGACAGGTTTATATCTTGGCTGATACTGCTCTATAAACAGAGACCTGGACAGACAGGTTTATATCTTGGCTGATACTGCTCTATAAACAGAGACCTGGACAGACAGGTTTATATCTTGGCTGATACTGCTCTATAAACAGAGACCTGGACAGACAGGTTTATATCTTGGCTGATACTGCTCTATAAACAGAGACCTGGACAGACAGGTTTATATCTTGGCTGATACTGCTCTATAAACAGAGACCTGGACAGACAGGTTTATATCTTGGCTGATACTGCTCTATAAACAGAGACCTGGACAGACAGGTTTATATCTTGGCTGATACTGCTCTATAAACAGAGACCTGGACAGACAGGTTTATATCTTGGCTGATACTGCTCTATAAACAGAGACCTGGACAGACAGGTTTATATCTTGGCTGATACTGCTCTATAAACAGAGACCTGGACAGACAGGTTTATATCTTGGCTGATACTGCTCTATCAACAGAGACCTGGACAGACAGGTTTATATCTTGGCTAATACTACTCTGTAAACAGAGACCTGGACAGACAGGTTTAGCATTTTATTATCAGCTCTGTCTCATGTTTAATAAGGCTGAGGGGCAGAGAGAAATGGCAGGGGCAGGGAGAGATGGCAGGAGCAGAGAGAGATGGCAGGGGGAGGGAGAGATGGCAGGGGCAGAGAGAGATGGCAGGGGCAGAGAGAGATGGCAGGGGCAGAGAGAGATGACAGGGGCAGAGAGAGATGACAGGGGCAGAGAGAGATGGCAGGGAGAGATGGCAGGGGCAGAGAGAGATGGCAGGGGCAGAGAGAGATGACAGGGGCAGAGAGAAATGGCAGGGGCAGAGAGAGATGACAGGGGCAGAGAGAGATGACAGGGGCAGAGAGAGATGGCAGGGGCAGAGAGAGATGACAGGGGCAGAGAGAGATGACAGGGGCAGAGAGAGATGGCAGGGGCAGAGAGAGATGGCAGGGACAGAGAGAGATGGCAGGGGCAGTGAGAGATGGCAGGGGCAGAGAGAGATGGCAGGGGCAGAGAGAGATGGCAGGGGCAGAGAGAGATGGCAGGGGCAGAGAGAGATGGCAGGGGCAAGGAGAGATGGCAGGGAGAGATGGCAGGGGCAGAGAGAGATGACAGGGGCAGAGAGAGATGGCAGGGGCAGAGAGAGATGGCAGGGGCATGGAGAGATGGCAGGGGCAGAGAGAGATGGCAGGGGCATGGAGAGATGGCAGGGGCAGAGAGAGATGGCAGGGGCAGGGAGAGATGGCAGGGGCAGAGAGAGATGGCAGGGGCAGGGAGAGATGGCAGGGGCAGAGAGAGATGGCAGGGGCAGGGAGAGATGACAGGGGCAGAGAGAGATGGCAGGGACAGAGAGAGATGGCAGGGGCAGAGAGAGATGGCAGGGCAGAGAGAGATGGCAGGGGCAGAGAGAGATGGCAGGGGCATGGAGAGATGGCAGGGGCATGGAGAGATGGCAGGGGCAGAGAGAGATGGCAGGGGCAGGGAGAGATGACAGGGGCAGAGAGAGATGGCAGGGGCAGAGAGAGATGGCAGGGGCATGGAGAGATGGCAGGGGCATGGAGAGATGGCAGGGGCAGAGAGAGATGGCAGGGGCAGGGAGAGATGGCAGGGGCAGAGAGAGATGGCAGGGGCAGAGAGAGATGGCAGAGAGAGATGGCAGGGGCAGAGAGATGGCAGGGGCAGAGAGAGATGGCAGAGAGAGATGGCAGGGGCAGAGAGAGATGGCAGAGAGAGATGGCAGGGGCAGAGAGAGATGGTAGGGGCAGAGAGATGGCAGGGGCAGAGAGATGGTAGGGGCAGAGAGATGGTAGAGATGGTAGAGGCAGAGAGAGATGGCAGGGGCAGAGAGATGGTAGAGGCAGAGAGAGATGGTAGAGGCAGAGAGAGATGGTAGGGGCAGAGAGATGGTAGGGGCAGAGAGATGGTAGGGGCAGAGAGAGATGGTAGGGGCAGAGAGATGGTAGGGGAAGAGAGAGATGGTAGGGGCAGAGAGAGATGGTAGAGGCAGAGACAGATGGTAGGGGCAGAGAGATGGTAGGGGCAGAGAGATGGTAGGGGCAGAGAGAGATGGTAGGGGCAGAGAGATGGTAGGGGCAGAGAGAGATGGTAGAGGCAGAGAGATGGTAGAGGCAGAGAGATGGTAGAGGCAGAGAGAGATGGTAGGGGCAGAGAGATGGTAGGGGCAGAGAGAGATGGTAGAGGCAGACAGAGATGGTAGGGGCAGAGAGATGGTAGAGGCAGAGAGAGATGGTAGAGGCAGAGAGAGATGGTAGGGGCAGAGAGAGATGGTAGGGGTAGAGAGATGGTAGAGGCAGAGAGAGATGGTAGAGGCAGAGAGAGATGGTAGAGGCAGAGAGAGATGGTAGAGGCAGAGAGCGATGGTAGAGGCAGAGAGAGATGGTAGAGGCAGAGAGATGGTAGAGGCAGAGAGATGGTAGGGGCAGAGAGAGATTGTAGGGGCAGAGAGATGGTAGAGGCAGAGAGAGATGGTAGAGGCAGAGAGAGATGGTAGAGGCAGAGAGAGATGGTAGAGGCAGAGAGAGATGGTAGAGGCAGAGAGAGATGGTAGAGGCAGAGAGAGATGGTAGAGGCAGAGAGAGATGGTAGAGGCAGAGAGAGATGGTAGAGGCAGAGAGAGATGGTAGAGGCAGAGAGAGATGGTAGAGGCAGAGAGAGATGGTAGAGGCAGAGAGAGATGGTAGGGGCGAGAGAGATGGTAGAGGCAGAGAGAGATGGTAGGGGCAGAGAGATGGTAGAGGCAGAGAGAGATGGTAGGGGCAGAGAGATGGTAGAGGCAGAGAGAGATGGTAGGGGCAGAGAGATGGTAGGGGCAGAGAGATGGTAGAGACAGAGAGATGGTAGAGGCAGAGAGAGATGGTAGAGGCAGAGAGAGATGGTAGAGGCAGAGAGAGATGGTAGAGACAGAGAGAGATGGTAGAGGCAGAGAGAGATGGTAGAGGCAGAGAGATGGTAGAGGCAGAGAGAGATGGTAGAGGCAGAGAGATGGTAGAGGCAGAGAGAGATGGTAGAGGCAGAGAGAGATGGTAGGGGCAGAGAGATGGTAGGGGCAGAGAGATGGTAGAGGCAGAGAGAGATGGTAGAGGCAGAGAGAGATGGTAGAGGCAGAGAGATGGTAGAGGCAGAGAGAGATGGTAGAGGCAGAGAGAGATGGTAGAGGCAGAGAGATGGTAGAGGCAGAGAGAGATGGTAGAGGCAGAGAGATGGTAGAGGCAGAGAGAGATGGTAGAGGCAGAGAGATGGTAGAGGCAGAGAGATGGCAGAGAGAGATGGTAGAGGCAGAGAGAGATGGTAGGGGCAGAGAGATGGTAGAGGCAGAGAGATAGAGGCAGAGAGAGATGGTAGAGGCAGAGAGAGATGGTAGAGGCAGAGAGATGGTAGAGGCAGAGAGAGATGGTAGAGGCAGAGAGAGATGGTAGAGGCAGAGAGAGATGGTAGGGGCAGAGAGAGATGGTAGAGGCAGAGAGAGATGGTAGAGGCAGAGAGAGATGGTAGGGGCAGAGAGAGATGGTAGAGGCAGAGAGAGATGGTAGAGGCAGAGAGAGATGGTAGAGGCAGAGAGAGATGGTAGAGGCAGAGAGAGATGGTAGAGGCAGAGAGAGATGGTAGAGGCAGAGAGAGATGGTAGAGGCAGAGAGAGATGGTAGAGGCAGAGAGAGATGGTAGAGGCAGAGAGAGATGGTAGAGGCAGAGAGAGATGGTAGAGGCAGAGAGAGATGGTAGGGGCAGAGAGAGATGGTAGAGGCAGAGAGAGATGGTAGAGGCAGAGAGATGGTAGAGGCAGAGAGAGATGGTAGAGGCAGAGAGAGATGGTAGGGGCAGAGAGAGATGGCAGAGAGATGGTAGAGGCAGAGAGAGATGGTAGAGGCAGAGAGAGATGGTAGGGGCAGAGAGAGATGGTAGAGGCAGAGAGAGATGGTAGAGGCAGAGAGAGATGGTAGAGGCAGAGAGAGATGGTAGAGGCAGAGAGAGATGGTAGGGGCAGAGAGAGATGGTAGAGGCAGAGAGAGATGGTAGAGGCAGAGAGAGATGGTAGAGGGCAGAGAGAGATGGTAGGGGCAGAGAGAGATGGTAGAGGCAGAGAGAGATGGTAGAGCAGAGAGAGATGGTAGAGGCAGAGAGAGATGGTAGAGGCAGAGAGATGGTAGAGGCAGAGAGATGGTAGAGGCAGAGAGATGGTAGAGGCAGAGAGAGATGGTAGAGGCAGAGAGAGATGGTAGAGGCAGAGAGATGGTAGAGGCAGAGAGAGATGGTAGAGGCAGAGAGAGATGGTAGAGGCAGAGAGAGATGGTAGAGGCAGAGAGAGATGGTAGAGGCAGAGAGATGGTAGAGGCAGAGAGATGGTAGAGGCAGAGAGAGATGGTAGAGGCAGAGAGATGGTAGAGGCAGAGAGAGATGGTAGAGGCAGAGAGAGATGGTAGAGGCAGAGAGATGGTAGAGGCAGAGAGAGATGGTAGAGGCAGAGAGATGGTAGAGGCAGAGAGAGATGGTAGAGGAGATGGTAGAGGCAGAGAGAGATGGTAGAGGCAGAGAGATGGTAGAGGCAGAGAGAGATGGTAGAGGCAGAGAGATGGTAGAGGCAGAGAGAGATGGTAGAGGCAGAGAGATGGTAGAGGCAGAGAGATGGTAGAGGCAGAGAGAGATGGTAGAGGCAGAGAGATGGTAGAGGCAGAGAGATGGTAGAGGCAGAGAGATGGTAGAGGCAGAGAGAGATGGTAGAGGCAGAGAGATGGTAGAGGCAGAGAGAGATGGTAGAGGCAGAGAGATGGTAGAGGCAGAGAGAGATGGTAGAGGCAGAGAGATGGTAGAGGCAGAGAGATGGCAGAGAGAGATGGTAGAGGCAGAGAGAGATGGTAGGGGCAGAGAGATGGTAGAGGCAGAGATGGTAGAGGCAGAGAGAGATGGTAGAGGCAGAGATGGTAGAGGCAGAGAGATGGCAGAGAGATACGGTAGAGGCAGAGAGAGATGGTAGGGGCAGAGAGATGGTAGAGGCAGAGAGATGGTAGAGGCAGAGAGAGATGGTAGAGGCAGAGAGAGATGGTAGGGGCAGAGAGAGATGGTAGGGGCAGAGAGAGATGGTAGAGGCAGAGATGGTAGATGGCAGAGAGATGGTAGGGGCAGAGAGAGATGGTAGAGGCAGAGAGAGATGGTAGAGGCAGAGAGATGGTAGGGGAGAGAGATGGTAGGGGCAGAGAGAGATGGTAGAGGCAGAGAGAGATGGTAGAGGCAGAGAGAGATGGTAGAGGCAGAGAGAGATGGTAGAGGCAGAGAGAGATGGTAGAGGCAGAGAGAGATGGTAGAGGCAGAGAGAGAGAGGCAGAGAGAGATGGTAGGGGCAGAGAGAGATGGTAGAGGCAGAGAGAGATGGTAGGGGCAGAGAGATGGTAGAGGCAGAGAGATGGTAGATGGTAGAGGCAGAGAGAGATGGTAGAGGCAGAGAGAGATGGTAGAGGCAGAGAGAGATGGTAGAGGCAGAGAGAGATGGTAGAGGCAGAGAGAGATGGTAGAGACAGAGAGAGATGGTAGAGGCAGAGAGAGATGGTAGAGGCAGAGAGAGATGGTAGAGGCAGAGAGATGGTAGAGGCAGAGAGAGATGGTAGAGGCAGAGAGAGATGGTAGAGGCAGAGAGAGATGGTAGGGCAGAGAGATGGTAGAGCAGAGATGGTAGAGGCAGAGAGATGGTAGAGGCAGAGAGAGATGGTAGAGGCAGAGAGATGGTAGAGGCAGAGAGAGATGGTAGAGGCAGAGAGATGAGAGAGAGATGGTAGAGATGCAGAGAGAGATGGTAGAGGCAGAGAGAGATGGTAGAGGCAGAGAGATGGTAGAGAGAGAGATGGTAGAGGCAGAGAGAGATGGTAGAGGCAGAGAGATGGTAGAGGCAGAGGCAGAGAGATGGTAGAGGCAGAGAGAGATGGTAGGGGCAGAGAGAGATGGTAGAGGCAGAGAGATGGTAGAGACAGAGAGAGATGGTAGAGGCAGAGAGAGATGGTAGAGGCAGAGAGATGGTAGAGGCAGAGAGATGGTAGAGGCAGAGAGAGATGGTAGAGGCAGAGAGATGGTAGAGAGAGATGGTAGAGGCAGAGAGAGATGGTAGAGGCAGAGAGAGATGGTAGGGGCAGAGAGAGATGGTAGAGGCAGAGAGATGGTAGAGGCAGAGAGAGATGGTAGAGGCAGAGAGAGATGGTAGAGGCAGAGAGAGATGGTAGAGGCAGAGAGATGGTAGGGGCAGAGAGAGGCAGAGAGAGAGATGGTAGAGGCAGAGAGATGGTAGAGGCAGAGAGATGGTAGAGGCAGAGAGAGATGGTAGAGGCAGAGAGAGATGGTAGGGGCAGAGAGAGATGGCAGAGAGATGGTAGAGGCAGAGAGAGATGGTAGAGGCAGAGAGAGATGGTAGGGGCAGAGAGAGATGGTAGAGGCAGAGAGAGATGGTAGAGGCAGAGAGATGGTAGAGGCAGAGAGATGGTAGAGGCAGAGAGAGAGATGGTAGAGGCAGAGAGAGATGGTAGAGGCAGAGAGATGGTAGAGGCAGAGAGATGGTAGAGGCAGAGAGAGATGGCAGAGAGAGATGGTAGGGGCAGAGAGAGATGGTAGAGGCAGAGAGATGGTAGAGGCAGAGAGAGATGGTAGAGGCAGATGGTAGAGGCAGAGATGGTAGAGGCAGAGAGAGATGGTAGAGGCAGAGAGATGGTAGAGGCAGAGAGAGATGGTAGAGGCAGAGAGAGATGGTAGAGGCAGAGAGAGATGGTAGAGGCAGAGAGAGATGGTAGAGGCAGAGAGATGATGGTAGAGGCAGAGAGAGATGGTAGAGGCAGAGAGAGATGGTAGAGGCAGAGAGAGATGGAGATGGTAGAGGCAGAGAGAGATGGTAGAGGCAGAGAGAGATGGTAGAGGCAGAGCAGAGAGAGAGATGGTAGAGGCAGAGAGAGATGGTAGAGGCAGAGAGATGGTAGAGGCAGAGATGGTAACAGATGGTAGAGGCAGAGAGAGATGGTAGAGGCAGAGAGATGGTAGAGAGAGATGGTAGAGGCAGAGAGAGATGGTAGAGGCAGAGAGAGATGGTAGAGGCAGAGATGGTAGATGGTAGAGGCAGAGAGAGATGGTAGAGGCAGAGAGATGGTAGAGGCAGAGAGAGATGGTAGGGGCAGAGAGATGGTAGAGGCAGAGAGAGATGGTAGAGGCAGAGAGAGGTAGAGGCAGAGAGATGGTAGAGGCAGAGAGAGATGGTAGAGGCAGAGAGAGATGGTAGAGGCAGAGAGAGATGGTAGAGGATGCAGAGAGAGATGGTAGAGGCAGAGAGATGGTAGAGGCAGAGAGAGAGAGAGATGGTAGAGGCAGAGAGATGGTAGAGGCAGAGAGAGATGGTAGAGGCAGAGAGAAGAGATGGTAGAGGCAGAGAGAGATGGTAGAGGCAGAGAGAGATGGTAGAGGCAGAGAGATGGTAGATGGTAGAGAGATGGTAGAGGCAGAGAGATGGTAGAGGCAGAGAGAGATGGCAGAGGATGGAGAGAGATGGTAGAGGCAGAGAGATGGTAGAGGCAGAGAGAGATGGTAGAGGCAGAGAGATGGTAGAGGCAGAGAGAGATGGTAGAGAGAGATGGTAGAGGCAGAGAGATGGTAGAGGCAGAGAGAGATGGTAGGGGCAGAGAGATGGCAGAGAGATGGTAGAGGCAGAGATGGTAGAGGCAGAGAGATGGTAGAGGCAGAGAGAGATGGTAGAGGCAGAGAGAGATGGTAGGGGCAGAGAGATGAGATGGTAGAGGCAGACAGAGAGATGGTAGGGGCAGAGAGATGGTAGAGGCAGAGAGAGAGATGGTAGAGGAAGAGATGGTAGAGAGAGATGGTAGAGGCAGAGAGAGATGGTAGAGGCAGAGAGATGGTAGAGGCAGAGAGAGATGGTAGAGGCAGAGAGATGAGAGGCAGAGAGATGGTAGAGGCAGAGAGAGATGGTAGAGGCAGAGAGAGATGGTAGAGGCAGAGAGATGGTAGAGGCAGAGAGATGGTAGAGGCAGAGAGAGATGGTAGAGGCAGAGAGAGATGGTAGAGGCAGAGAGATGGTAGAGGCAGAGAGAGATGGTAGAGGCAGAGATGGTAGAGGCAGAGAGATGGTAGAGGCAGAGAGATGGTAGAGGCAGAGAGAGATGGTAGAGGCAGAGAGATGGTAGAGGCAGAGAGATGGCAGAGAGAGATGGTAGAGGCAGAGAGAGATGGTAGGGGCAGAGAGATGGTAGAGGCAGAGAGATGGTAGAGGCAGAGAGAGATGGTAGAGGCAGAGAGATGGTAGAGGCAGAGAGATGGCAGAGAGAGAGATGGTAGAGGCAGAGAGAGATGGTAGAGCAGAGAGATGGTAGAGGCAGAGAGAGATGGTAGAGGCAGAGAGATGGTAGAGGCAGAGAGATGGCAGAGAGAGATGGTAGAGGCAGAGAGAGATGGTAGGGGCAGAGAGATGGTAGAGGCAGAGAGATGGTAGAGGCAGAGAGAGATGGTAGAGGCAGAGAGAGATGGTAGGGGCAGAGAGAGATGGTAGAGGCAGAGAGAGATGGTAGAGGCAGAGAGAGATGGTAGGGGCAGAGAGAGATGGTAGGGGCAGAGAGAGATGGTAGGGGCAGAGAGAGATGGTAGGGGCAGAGAGAGATGGTAGAGGCAGAGAGAGATGGTAGGGGCAGAGAGAGATGGTAGAGGCAGAGAGAGATGGTAGGGGCAGAGAGAGATGGTAGAGGCAGAGAGAGATGGTAGGGGCAGAGAGAGATGGTAGGGGCAGAGAGAGATGGTAGGGGCAGAGAGAGATGGTAGAGGCAGAGAGATGGTAGAGGCAGAGAGATAGTAGAGGCAGAGAGAGATGGTAGAGGCAGAGAGAGATGGTAGGGGCAGAGAGAGATGGCAGAGAGAGATGGTAGAGGCAGAGAGAGATGGTAGAGGCAGAGAGAGATGGTAGGGGCAGAGAGAGATGGTAGAGGCAGAGAGAGATGGTAGAGGCAGAGAGAGATGGTAGGGGCAGAGAGAGATGGTAGGGGCAGAGAAAGATGGTAGAGGCAGAGAGAGATGGTAGGGGCAGAGAGAGATGGTAGAGGCAGAGAGAGATGGTAGGGGCAGAGAGAGATGGTAGGGGCAGAGAGAGATGGTAGAGGCAGAGAGAGATGGTAGGGGCAGAGAGAGATGGTAGAGGCAGAGAGATGGTAGAGGCAGAGAGATGGTAGGGCAGAGAGAGATGGTAGGGGCAGAGAGAGATGGTAGGGGCAGAGAGAGATGGTAGGGGCAGAGAGAGATGGTAGAGGCAGAGAGATGGTAGAGGCAGAGAGAGATGGTAGAGGCAGAGAGAGATGGTAGAGGCAGAGAGAGATGGTAGAGGCAGAGAGATGGTAGAGGCAGAGAGATGGTAGAGGCAGAGAGATGGTAGAGGCAGAGAGAGATGGTAGAGGCAGAGAGAGATGGTAGAGGCAGAGAGATGGTAGAGGCAGAGAGATGGTAGAGGCAGAGAGAGATGGTAGAGGCAGAGAGAGATGGTAGAGGCAGAGAGATGGTAGAGGCAGAGAGAGATGGTAGAGGCAGAGAGAGATGGTAGAGGCAGAGAGAGATGGTAGGGGCAGAGAGAGATGGTAGGGGCAGAGAGAGATGGTAGGGGCAGAGAGAGATGGTAGAGGCAGAGAGAGATGGTAGAGGCAGAGAGAGAGATGAGAGGGGGGGGTGTGAGGGATGAGTGTGGAGGAGAGGGGGATGAGAGGTTAGGAGAAGGAGGAGAGGAGAGATGAGGGAAGGAGAGGAATGAGAGGGGAGGAGAGGAGATGAATGAGAGGGGAGGAAAGAGGAGGCTGAGGGGAGGAAGGGAGAAGAGGAGAGGGGAGGAGGGAGAGGAGAGGAAGGAGAGAGAGAGGAAGAGAGGTGGGAGAGGGGTGGAGATGAGGGGAGGAGAGGAATGAAAGGGGAGGAGAGGGGATGAAGGAGAGGAGGGAGGGAGGCAAGGAGGGAGGGAGGGAGGGAGGGAGGGAGGGAGGGAGGGAGGGAGGGAGGAGAAGGGAGGATGAGAAGGAAGTGGATGGACCACTGTGACAGGTGTGTGTGTGTGTGTGTGTGTCCTCTCCTCTCCAGGTGTGCTGCAGTTGTTGTGTGCTGGGTCTGGCTCTACATGCTGAAGGTAGAGGGTGTGATGCCCACCAGCACCTGGGGAACCCCTGTGGTCATGTCCTGCTCACCTGCTGTGAAGAGGAGGGGCTCATCCCTAACCCTAACCAAACACAGAGGAGGAAGGAGAGGCCCAGACCTACTGCCCTGTCTGAGACAGATAAATCTCCTCACTCCAGACCTACTGCCCTGTCTGAGACAGGTAAATCACCTCTCAGCAGACCTACTGCCCAGTCTGAGACAGATAAATCTCCTCACTCCAGACCTAGTGCCCTGTCTGAGACAGGTAAATCTCCTCACACCAAACCTACAGGTAAATCTCCTCATTCCAGACCTACTGCCCTGTCTGAGACAGGTAAATCACCTCACTCCAGACCTAGTGCCCTGTCTGAGACAGGTAAATCTCCTCACACTAGACCTACTGCCCTGTCTGAGACAGGTAAATCTCCTCACACCAAACCTACAGGTAAATCTCCTCACACTAGACCTACTGCCCTGTCTGAGACAGGTAAATCTCCTCACACCAAACCTACAGGTAAATCTCCTCACACTAGACCTACTGCCCTGTCTGAGACAGGTAAATCTCCTCACACCAAACCTACAGGTAAATCTCCTCACACTAGACCTACTGCCCTGTCTGAGACAGGTAAATCTCCTCACACCAAACCTACAGGTAAATCTCCTCACACTAGACCTACTGCCCTGTCTGAGACAGGTAAATCTCCTCACACCAAACCTACAGGTAAATCTCCTCACACTAGACCTACTGCCCTGTCTGAGACAGGTAAATCTCCTCACACCAAACCTACAGGTAAATCTCCTCACTCCAGACCTACTGCCCTGTCTAAGACAGGTAAATCACCTCACTCCAGACCTAGTGCCCTGTCTGAGACAGGTAAATCTCCTCACACCAAACCTACAGGTAAATCTCCTCACTCCAGACCTACTGCCCTGTCTAAGATAGGTAAATCTCCTCACACCAAACCTACAGGTACATCTCCTCACACTAGACCTACTGCCCTGTCTGAGACAGGTAAATCTCCTCACACCAAACCTACAGGTACATCTCCTCACACTAGACCTACTGCCCTGTCTGAGACAGGTACATCTCCTCACACTAGACCTACTGCCCTGTCTGAGAAAGGTACATCTCCTCACACACACTAACCCATAACCCATAATGTTTAAGTGGAATTTAATGTCTTGAGTCAATAAGTATTCAACCCCTTGGTTATGACACGCCTAAATATGTTCGGGAGTAAAGATGTACTAACAAGTCACATAATAAGTTGCATGGACTCACTCTGTGTGCAATAATAGTGTTTAATATGATTTTGAATGACTACCTCATCACTGTACCCCACACAATTATCTGTAAGATTGTGCAATAAATTCAACCACAAAGACCAGGAAGGTTTTCCAATGCCTCGCAAAGAAAGGCACCTATTGGTAGATGGGTAAAAAAAGCAGACATTGACTATTCCTTTGAGCATGTTGAAGTTATTCATTACACTTTGGATGCTGTATCAATACACCCAGTCACTACAAAGATACAGGCGTCCTTCCTAACTCAGTTGCCGGAGAGGAAGGAAACCGGGATTTTCAACATTTGTATTTGTATTTATTATGGATTCACATTAGTTCCTGCCAAGGCAGAACTGAGAGGACAAGTACATTAGAGTGTCTAGTTTGAGAAACAGATGCCTAGCGAGTCCTCAACTGGCAGCGTCATTAAATAGTACCCTCAAAACACCAGCTCCTTCACTTCCTCTTCACTCTAACTGCCCATGGCTCATACTCTTCAGAAGGACCTGGAAGAGATACAGGTGAGGACTGCCTGAAGATACAAATACATACAGACAGTTAAAGCTATGTGAAGGCAGGACAGAGGGGCACAGAGGATACAGACAGTTAAAGCTATGTGAAGGCAGGACAGAGAGGGCACAGAGGATACAGACAGTTAAAGCTATGTGAAGGCAGGACAGAGGGGCACAGAGGATACAGACAGTTAAAGCTATGTGAAGGCAGGACAGAGAGGGCACAGAGGATACAGACAGTTAAAGCTATGTGAAGGCAGGACAGAGAGGGCACAGAGGATACAGACAGTTAAAGCTATGTGAAGGCAGGACAGAGAGGGCACAGAGGATACAGACAGTTAAAGCTATGTGAAGGCAGGACAGAGAGAGCACAGAGGATACAGATAGTTAAAGCTATGTGAAGGCAGGACAGAGAGGGCACAGAGGATACAGACAGTTAAAGCTATGTGAAGGCAGGACAGAGAGAGCACAGAGGATACAGACAGTTAAAGCTATGTGAAGGCAGGACAGAGAGGGCACAGAGGATACAGACAGTTAAAGCTATGTGAAGGCAGGACAGAGAGCACAGAGGATACAGACAGTTAAAGCTATGTGAAGGCAGGACAGAGAGGCACAGAGGATACAGACAGTTAAAAAAAAAAAAAAAAGCTATGTGAAGGCAGGACAGAGAGGGCACAGAGGATACAGACAGTTAAAGCTATGTGAAGGCAGGACAGAGAGGGCACAGAGGATACAGACAGTTAAAGCTATGTGAAGGCAGGACAGAGGGCACAGAGGATACAGACAGTTAAAGCTATGTGAAGGCAGGACAGAGGGGCACAGAGGATACAGACAGTTAAAGCTATGTGAAGGCAGGACAGAGAGGGCACAGAGGATACAGACAGTTAAAGCTATGTGAAGGCAGGACAGAGAGGGCACAGAGGATACAGACAGTTAAAGCTATGTGAAGGCAGGACAGAGAGGGGCACAGAGGATACAGACAGTTAAAGCTATGTGAAGGCAGGACAGAGAGGGCACAGAGGATACAGACAGTTAAAGCTATGTGAAGCAGGACAGAGAGGGCACAGAGGATACAGACAGTTAAAGCTATGTGAAGGCAGGACAGCGAGAGCACAGAGGATACAGACAGTTAAAGCTATGTGAAGGCAGGACAGAGAGGGCACAGAGGATACAGACAGTTAAAGCTATGTGAAGGCAGGACAGAGGGGCACAGAGGATACAGACAGTTAAAGCTATGTGAAGGCAGGACAGAGAGGGCACAGAGGATACAGACAGTTAAAGCTATGTGAAGGCAGGACAGAGAGGCACAGAGGATACAGACAGTTAAAGCTATGTGAAGGCAGGACAGAGAGGCACAGAGGATACAGACAGTTAAAGCTATGTGAAGGCAGGACAGAGAGGGCACAGAGGATACAGACAGTTAAAGCTATGTGAAGGCAGGACAGAGAGAGCACAGAGGATACAGACAGTTAAAGCTATGTGAAGGCAGGACAGAGAGGGCACAGAGGATACAGACAGTTAAAGCTATGTGAAGGCAGGACAGAGAGGGCACAGAGGATACAGACAGTTAAAGCTATGTGAAGGCAGGACAGAGAGAGCACAGAGGATACAGACAGTTAAAGCTATGTGAAGGCAGGACAGAGAGAGCACAGAGGATACAGACAGTTAAAGCTATGTGAAGGCAGGACAGAGAGAGCACAGAGGATACAGACAGTTAAAGCTATGTGAAGGCAGGACAGAGAGAGCACAGAGGATGCAGACAGTTAAAGCTATGTGAAGGCAGGACAGAGAGGGCACAGAGGATACAGACAGTTAAAGCTATGTGAAGGCAGGACAGAGAGAGCACAGAGGATACAGACAGTTAAAGCTATGTGAAGGCAGGACAGAGAGGGCACAGAGGATACAGACAGTTAAAGCTATGTGAAGGCAGGACAGAGAGAGCACAGAGGATACAGACAGTTAAAGCTATGTGAAGGCAGGACAGAGAGAGCACAGAGGATACAGACAGTGTGTGTTGGAGGTTAACAGAAGATTAGGATCTGTAGAGAACCGAGGACATCATCAGAGAACAGAGGACATCATCAGAGAACAGAGGACATGATTGTGACGACCCTCCCACTCTGTCTGCCGTATTCTGTCTTTGTTCTTGTTTCCTTATTAGGATGCCGGTGGGCGGAGTTGGGAGGGTCGTCAGCTACATGGGAAACACCTGGGCCAGGTGTCTCCCAGGATAAATAGACCTCTTCCACATTCATGGGGGAGACTCTCTCCATGCAGACACCCGTTGTAGATTCTGTTGTGGTTCTTGGTGGCCTTTTGTTTGTTTGCTTTGGCACCTTTCATCACCCTGCATTATCACATTCATGCAAAACACTCACTTACACTACTGATTACTGATTACACACACCATTGTATATTATACTTAGTTGCTTTAGTTAATAAATACATATTTTGCTACTCCTTATCTCCACGTTGTCTCCCTTTGTTACGGGCTTTGAGCCGGTTCGTGACAAGTGGGGGCTCGTCCGAGATCTTTGAACAATTGGTTTGGGAGCCCGTAGAGGTATGTGTTTGGTTTGCATATTATGAATGAATGTGATAATGCAGGGTGATGAAAGGTGCCAAAGCAAACAAACAAAAGGCCACCAAGAACCACAACACAATCTACAACAGGTGTCTGCATGGAGGTCTCCCATGGAGTGGAAGAGTCTGTTTATCCTGGGAGACACCTGGCCAGGTGTTTCCCCATGTAGCTGGCGACCCTCTCAACTCCGCCCACCGTGGGATCTAATGTCAGAGAGCAAGAAGAAAGATCTGTAGAGATCAGAGGACATGACAGAGTGGGAGCAAGGATCTCACATGGACATGAAGAGGACAACGGAAGATAAGGATCTGTAGAGATCAGAGGACATGATCAGAAGAGGACATCAGAAGACAAGGATCTGTAGAGAACAGAGGACATGATCAGAAGAGGACATCAGAAGACAAGGATCTGTAGAGATCAGAGGACATCAGAAGACAAGGATCTGTAGAGATCAGAGGACATCAGAAGACAAGGATCTGTAGAGATCAGAGGACATGATCAGAAGAGGACAACAGAAGACAAGGATCTGTAGAGATCAGAGGACATCAGAAGACAAGGATCTGTAGAGATCAGAGGACATGATCAGAAGAGGACATCAGAAGACAAGGATCTGTAGAGATCAGAGGACATCAGAAGAGGACATCAGAAGACAAGGATCTGTAGAGAACAGAGGACATGATCAGAAGAGGACAACAGAAGACAAGGATCTGTAGAGATCAGAGGACATCAGAAGACAAGGATCTGTAGAGAACAGAGGACATGATCAGAAGAGGACAACAGAAGACAAGGATCTGTAGAGAACAGAGGACATGATCAGAAGAGGACAACAGAAGACAAGGATCTGTAGAGAACAGAGGACATGATCAGAAGAGGACAACAGAAGACAAGGATCTGTAGAGAACAGAGGACATGATCAGAAGAGGACAACAGAAGACAAGGATCTGTAGAGATCAGAGGACATCAGAAGACAAGGATCTGTAGAGATCAGAGGACATGATCAGAAGAGGACAACAGAAGACAAGGATCTGTAGAGAACAGAGGACATGATCAGAAGAGGACAACAGAAGACAAGGATCTGTAGAGAACAGAGGACATGATCAGAAGAGGACAACAGAAGACAAGGATCTGTAGAGATCAGAGGACATCAGAAGACAAGGATCTGTAGAGAACAGAGGACATGATCAGAAGAGGACAACAGAAGACAAGGATCTGTAGAGGACATGATCAGAGGACATGATCAGAAGAGGACAACAGAAGACAAGGATCTGAGAACAGAGGACATGATCAGAAGAGGACAACAGAAGACAAGGATCTGTAGAGAACAGAGGACATGATCAGAAGAGGACAACAGAAGACAAGGATCTGTAGAGAACAGAGGACATGCTCAGAAGAGGACAACAGAAGACAAGGATCTGTAGAGAACAGAGGACATGATCAGAAGAGGACAACAGAAGACAAGGATCTGTAGAGATCCAGAGGACATCAGAAGACAAGGATCTGTAGAGATCAGAGGACATGATCAGAAGAGGACAACAGAAGACAAGGATCTGAAGAGAACAGAGGACATGATCAGAAGAGGACAACAGAAGACAAGGATCTGTAGAGAACAGAGGGACATGATCAGAAGGGGACAACAGAAGACAAGGATCTGTAGAGAACAGAGGACATGATCAGAAGAGGACAACAGAAGACAAGGATCTGTAGAGATCAGAGGACATCAGAAGACAAGGATCTGTAGAGAACAGAGGACATGATCAGAAGAGGACAACAGAAGACAAGGATCTGTAGAGAACAGAGGACATGATCAGAAGAGGACAACAGAAGACAAGGATCTGTAGAGAACAGAGGACATGATCAGAAGAGGACAACAGAAGACAAGGATCTGTAGAGAACAGAGGACATGATCAGAAGAGGACAACAG